>NW_016914461.1:0-536 GCF_001483705.2 Eufriesea mexicana | reverse complement strand
AATAGTGGCCCCGGCACGTTATGCTGAATCAGGTTACTTTCGGTCAGGTTGGGTTAGGCTAAGTTTGGTTATGGTTAGGATATCTTTAACTTTTGTGCTATACACTGCAATTCGGTGGAACTCTGAGATATACTGTGCAGTAGTATGTCCTGCTTGGCTCAGGGGATGTCAGCAATAGCGTTCTCGGCACGATAGGTTGGGTTCGGCTGTGCTTGGTTATGTTCTGTTTGTTTGGGTGAGGTTTGCGTAGCTTTGACTCTTCTGGTGTACACTGCGACACTATGGATTTCAATGTTCTACTCTGCACTAATGCGTTCTGCTTGGCTCTGGAGTGGCCAGCAATAGTGGTCGCGGCGCGTTAGGTTGTGATAGCTTACGTTTGGTGTTGTTACGTTTGCGTGGATACGGAGAGGATTGCTTCGGCTTCACGGCTATAGCTTCCTGTGAGTTGGATTCCTTCTCCCTGCATTGATCTAACGTTTTCAGCTTGGCACTGAGAAGGAGAGTAATAATGGTCTCGGCGCGATATGTTGTTT
>NW_016914460.1:0-561 GCF_001483705.2 Eufriesea mexicana | reverse complement strand
TTTCAATCCAATGGCAAGTACAGCCATCTACTTGCCAGAGAATATGTCTATTCATAATCGATAGGTTGTCACAGCTTGGCGATTAGATCGCATAACGCTTTCAATCCAATGGCAAGTACACCCATCTTCTTGCCAGAGAATAGGTCTATTCGAAATCTATCACCTGTTATAACACTGTGAATAGGACGCTTAACGACTTGAATCCAATGGCAATTAAAGCCATCTACTTGCCAGAGAATAGGTATATTGAAAATCTATAATCTGTTATAGCTTGGTTAATAGGTCGCCTAACGTCTGCAACCACTCGCAAGTACAGCCATCTACTTTCCAGAGAATATGTATTCAAAGTCTATAGCCTGTTATAGCTTGGTGAATAGATCGCCCATCGCCTGCAATCCAATGGCAAGTACAGCCATGTACTTACCAGAGAAGAGGTCTATTCAAAATCTGTAACCTGTTATTGCTTGGTGAATAGGTCGCCCAATGCCTTCAACCAGGGGCAAGTACAGTCATCAACATGCCAGAGAATAGGTCTATTCAAAATCTATAACCTGCTATAGC
>NW_016914459.1:0-413 GCF_001483705.2 Eufriesea mexicana | reverse complement strand
ACATAAATCAGCCGAAAGTATCCTATCTCAACGTAACCTGCAGAGACCACCATTTCTGGCTTCACTAGAGCCAAGCAGAACATACTAGAGCATAGTAGAGCTTAAGAATCCACCGAATAACAGCGTATACCACGAAAGCCATATTTATCCAAGCCTAATACGAATAAACTTAACGTAACCAAACATAGTCTAAATCAACGTCGCGGGCCGAGACCACTATTACTGGTTTCCCCGGACACAAGCAGAGCATTGTAGGGCAACGTAGAGCGTAGGAGCACAACGAGTAGCAGTGTGCAGCATAAAAGTTCAAGATGACCTATCCTATCCTATCCAAACGCAATATAACCAGACGCATCGTATCTCAACCATACGTGCCGGGACCAATATTGCTGGCTTCCCAGAGACAAGCATAA
>NW_016914458.1:0-767 GCF_001483705.2 Eufriesea mexicana | reverse complement strand
CCATCGGCGAGCAAATTATTGTAGAGCATTGTAGGGCGCAGAAACCACCCGAATAGCAGTCTATACCACAAAGGTCAACTCTGTCCTGTCCCGACCTATCCAAACGTAATATGAAGAAACGTAACGTAGCTTAAGCTAACGTGCCGAGACCACTGTTGCTGGAGACCTCAGAGACAAACAGAATATACTGGAGCATAGTAGAGCGCAGAAAGGCACCAAATAGAAGTGTAATACACTAGAGGGAATGAAGCACTTACCCAACTTGTCCTAACCTAACCTATCCAAACGTAGACTGACTCAGCCTAACATGCCGAGTCCACTCTTTCTGACTTGCCCATCGCTATTCATGAACACATTAGAGGAGTGTAGAGCGCAGAAATCTATAGAATCACGGTGCATAGCACAATAGTCGAAGTTACTCTGTCCTAACATTGCCATATGTAACATTACCGAACGTTAGGTAACTCAACCCAACCTACCGAGGCCACTATTGCTATCCTCCCCAGGGCCACGCAGAATACACTACAGCACAGTAGAGCTCAAAAATCCCCCGAATAGCAGCGTATAGCACAAGGGTCAACTCCATACTGTTCCAACCTATCCAAACGTAACATAAAGGAACGTAACGTAGCTTAACCTAACGTGCCGAGACCACTGTTGCTGGACACCTCAGAGGAAAACAGAATATACCGCTGCAGAATAAGGCGCAGAGGGCAAACGAATAGCATTGTACAGCACTAAAGACAAGGAAACCCTAACCCAACATG
>NW_016914457.1:0-229 GCF_001483705.2 Eufriesea mexicana | reverse complement strand
TTACGATCGGTTAGGTTAGGAGATGATATCTTTGACTTTAGTGCAATAGCCGGCTATTAGGCGGACTCCTGCGCCCCACATTGCTCTAATGTTTGCAGATTTGCTCTGGGATGGCTACCAATAGCGGCCTCGGCACGTTATGTTGAGACGGGTTACGTCCGGTTGTGCGGGGTTAGGCTAATTTTGGTCAGGACAGCTTTAACTTTTGTGCTGGGCACTGCTTTCCTAT
>NW_016914456.1:0-314 GCF_001483705.2 Eufriesea mexicana | reverse complement strand
AATTTTATTGACTTTTTTGACTAATATCGTGGTGAGCTTACTTTATTGCGTAAATAAGGAGGGCAGATTCTACTGGCGTGCTATTGACATTCATTGCTATAGCATCCAGCTGGGAAATCCAATTTTATTGATATTTCCGACTAATATCGTGGTGAGCTAGTTTTATTACATAAACAAGGAGAAAAGATTCTATTGGCGTGCTATACCCGTTGCAATGCTATAGAATCTGACTGGAAAATTCAATTTTATTGACATTTTCGACTAATATTGTGGTGAGCTAATTTTATTACATAAATAAGGAGAAATAATTCTAT
>NW_016914455.1:0-1945 GCF_001483705.2 Eufriesea mexicana | reverse complement strand
TCTACTCACCAGAGAATAGGTCTATTCAAAATCTATAACCTGTTGTAGCTTGGTGAATGGATCACCTAATGCCTTCTATCCTATGGCAAGTACAGCCATCTACTTGCCAGAGAAAAAGTCTATAAAAACTCTATAACATGGTATAGCATGGTGAATAGATCGCAGAACGCCTTCAATACAATGGCAAGTACAGCCATCTACTTGCCAGGGAATAAGCCTATTCAAAACCTATAATATGTTTGAGCTTGGTGAGTAGGTCGCCTAACGCCTTCAATCCAACGGCAAGTATATCCATCTACTTGCCAGAGAATAGGGCTATTTAAAATCTATAACCCGTTATAGCATGCTGATTAGGTCGCCCAACGCCATCAATCCAATGTCAAGTTCAGACATCTACTTGCCAGAGAATAGGTCTATTCAAAATCAATAATCTGTTACAGCATGGTGAATAGATCGCCTAACGCCTTCAATCCAATGGCAAGTACAGCAATCTACTAGCCAGACAATATGTCTATTCAAAATCTATAACCTGTTATAGCTTGGAGAATAGATCGCCTTACGCCTTCAATCCAATGGCAAGTACAGCCATCTTCTTGCCAGAGAATAGGTCTATTCAAAGTCTAAAACCTGCTATTGCTTGGTGAATAGAAAGAATAACGCCTTCAATCCAATGGCAAGCACATCCACCTTCTTGCCAGATAATAGGTCTATTCAAAATCTATAATCTGTTATAGCTTGGAGAATAGGTCGCCTAACGTCTTCAACCAACGGCAAGTACAGCCATCTACTTGCCAGAGAATAGGTCTGATCAAAATCTATAACCTGATGTAGCTTAGAGAATAGATCGCCTAACGCCTTCAATCCAATGGCAAGTACAGCCTTCTACTTGCAGAGAATAGGTCTATTCAAGATCTATAACCTGTTGTAGCTTGGTGAATAGATCGCCTAATGCCTTCAATCCTATGGCAAGTACAGCCATCTACTAGCCAGAGAAAAGGTATATACAAACTCTACAGCCTGATATAGCATGGTGAATAGATCGCAGAACGCCTTCAATACAATGGCAAGTACAGCCATCTACTTGCCAGAGAATAAGCCTATTCAAAATCAATTATCTGTTATAGCTTAGTGAATGCGTCGCCCATCCCCTTGAATCCAATGGCAAGTACAGACTTCTACTAGCCAGTAAATACGTGTATTCAAAGTCTATAACCTGATATAGCTTGGAGAACACGTCGCCCAACGCCTTCAATCCAATGGCAATGACAGCCATCTACTTGCCAAAGAATATGTCTATACAAAATCTGTAATCTGTTATAGCTTGGTGAATAGTTCGCCTAACGACTTCAATCCAATGGCAAGTACAACCATCTACTCACCAGAGAATGTGTCCATTCAAAATCTATAACCTGTTGTAGCTTGGTGAATAGATCGCCTAATGCCTTCAATCCAATGGCAAGTACAGCCATTTACTTGCCAGAGAATAGGTCTATTCAAAATCTATAATCTGTTATAGCAGAGTGAGTACGTCGCCCAACGCCTTCAATCCAAATAGTGAGTACGTCGCCCAACGCCTTCAATCCAATGGTAAGTACAGACTTCTACTTGCCAGAAAATACGTCTATTCAAAGTCTATAACCTGACATAGCTTGGTGAATAGAACGAATAACGCCTTCAATCCAATGGCAAGTACAGCCATCTACTTGCCAGAGAATAGGTCTGTTCAAAATCCATTACCTGCTATAGCTTGGTGAACAGATCGCCTAAGGCCTTCAATCCAACGGCAAGTACAGCCATCTACTAGCCAGAGAATGAGTCTAATCAAAATCTATAATATGCTATAGCTTGGTGAGTACATCGCCTAACGCCTTCAATCCAATGACAATTACAGCCATTTACTTGCCAGAGAATAGGTCTATTCAAAATCTATAATCTGTTATAGCTT
>NW_016914454.1:0-600 GCF_001483705.2 Eufriesea mexicana | reverse complement strand
AGCCTAACTTAACTAACGGGAATATAACTCAGCCTAACGTGCGGCGACCAGTACTGCCGACCTTATCGGTGTCAAGCAAAGAATATTAAGGGAGAGAGGAGCGCAGAGATCTATAGAGCAACAGTGTATAGCAGAAAATACAGACCTTACCAATTGTAACAGAAACAAACGTAACCCAACACAGCTTAGGGTAACGTGACTGCTATTGCTGGCTTTCCCATGGTCGAGCAGAGGATAGCAGAGCGCAGAAATCCACCGAATAGCAGTGCATACCACGAAAGCCAAAGCTAACAAGAGTTAACTGAAACCAACGTAATCTAACAATGCGTAACCAAACCCGACCTAACGTGCCTATACCACTATTGCTAACTTCCACAGAGTGAACCAGAAAACACTGGAGCACAGTGGAGCGCAGAAATCCGTCTGATTGCAGTGTAAAGTACAAAAGCCAGATACATCTTTTCCTGACCTAACCTAGCCAAACATAACCTAACTAAACGTAACGTGCCGATGCCACCATTGCTGCCCCCCCCCCCTTAGCTAAGTTGAACATATTAGAGCACAGCCGAGTGCAGGAATCCGCCGAACAGCGGCGCATAG
>NW_016914453.1:0-209 GCF_001483705.2 Eufriesea mexicana | reverse complement strand
GCGATCTACATTGCTCTACTATTTTCTGCTCGACTCTGGTGTGGCCGGTGATAGTGTCCTCGGCACGTTAGCTTCGTTAAGCATCGTATCGTTGGAACAGGTAAGGCAGGTTAGGTCAGGATTGCTTTGACCCTTTTGCTCTACAATGCTACACGGTTGATTCCTGCGCTCTACATTGCTCTACTATTCTCTGCTCGGCACCGTGGCGG
>NW_016914452.1:43561-48316 GCF_001483705.2 Eufriesea mexicana | reverse complement strand
TCAGGTCAGGCACAACCTGGCAATGTCAGGCCACGTCTGGCCAGGCCAGGCCAGCCAATGTCAAGCCAGGTCAGGCCAGGTCAGGCCAAGTCAGGTCGTGTCAGGTCAGGTCAAGTCAGGCACAACCTGGCAATGTCAGGCCACGTCAGGTCAGGTCAGGTCAGGTAAAGTCAGGTCGGTTCGGGTCAGGGCAGGCCAGGCCAGGCCATGTCAAGACAGGTAAGGCTAGGTCATGTCAGGTCAGGTCAAGTCAGGCACAACCTGGCAATGTCAGGCCATGTCAGGCCAGGACAGGCCAGGCAATGTCAGGCAACGTCAGGCCAGGACAGGCCAGGCAATGTCAGGCAACGTCAGGCCAGGACAGGCCAGGCAATGTCAGGCCACGTCAGGTCAGGTCAGGTGAAGTCGGGTCAAGTCTGGTCAGGAGGGGTCAGGTTCGGTCCGGTCAGGCCAGGATAGGACAGGTCACATCAGGCCAGGCCATGTCAAGACAGGTAAGGCTAGGTCATGTCAGGTCAGGTCAGGATAGGTCAGGTCATGTCAGGTCATGTCTGTCCAGGTCAGGATAGGTCAGGTCACTTCAGGGCAGGCCACGTCAGTCCAGGCCAGGCCAGGCAATGTCAGGCCAGGTCAGGCCAGGTCTGGTCAAGTCACGTCGGGTCAGGTGAGGTCAGGTCAGGCACGACCAGGCCATGTCTGGCCAGTCCAGGTCAGGCTAGGTCATGTCATGTGAGGTCAGTTCAGTCCAGGCCAGGCCAGGTAAGGTTACGACAGGTCTGGTCAGGTTAGTTCAGGTCATGTCAGGTGAAGTCAGGTCAGGCCAGGTCAGTAGAGGTCAGGTTTGGTCAGGTCAGGCCAGGATAGGTCAGGTCACATCAGGCCAGGCTATGTCAGGCCAAGTAAGATCAGATCAGGTCAGATCAGGTCACGACAGGTCAGGCCAGGTCAGGTTAGATTATGTTAGGTTAGGTTAGGTTAGGTTTGCTTACGATAGGTTAGGTTAGGATTTAGGTTTCGTTTTGTTAGGTTAGGAAAAGTTTGGGTAGGTTGAGTTTGGTTATGTTAGTTTTGCTAAAGCTTGGTTAGGTTTGTCTAGGATAGGTTTTACAAGGTTAGGATAGGTTAGGTTCGGTTAGGTTAGGTTAGGTTAAGTCAGATTAGGTCAAGTCACATCAGGTCCGGTCAGGTCAGGTCATATCATGTCTGGCCAGTCCATGTCAGGTCAGGACAGGCCAGGCCAGGCCAGGCCATGTCTGGCCAGTCCAGGTCAGGCTAGGTCATGTCATGTGAGGTCAGTTCAGTCCAGGCCAGGCCAGGTAAGGTTACGACAGGTCAGATCAGTTCAGGTAAGGGCAGGTCAGGACATTCCAGGTCTGGTCATGTGAAGTCAGGTCAGGTCAGGTGAAGTCAGGTCAGGTCAGGTCAGGAGAGAACAGGTTCGGTCAGGTCAGGCCAGAATGTGTCAGGTAACATCAGGCCAGGCCATGTCAGGCCATGTAAGGTCGGGTCATGTCAGGTCAGGTCAGGACGGTTCAGGTCAGGTCAGGTTAGGTTATGTTAGGTTAGGTCAGGTTAGTTTAGCTTACGACAGGTTAGGTTATAATAGGTGAGCTTAGGCTAGGTCTGATTTGGGTAGGTTAGGATTGGTTGGGTTAGGTTACGATAGGTTAGGTTTAGCTAGGTTTGCTAGGTTTGGTTACGTCAGGTTAGGTTAGGTTTCGTTATGTTGGGATCGGAAAAGTTTGGGTAGGTTGGATTTGGTTATGTTAGGTTTGCTAAAGCTTGGGTAGGTTTGGCTAGGATAGGTTTTCAAAGTTAGGATAGGTTAGGTTAGGTTAGGTTAGGTTAGGTTATTTCAGACTAGGACAGGTCTGACCTGGTCCGGTCAGGTGAGGCCATGTCATGACAGGTCATGTCAGGTCGGTTGGTTCATATCAGGTCGTGGCAGGTATGGTCAGGTCTGGCCTTCTCAGGTCGGGTCAGGTGGTTTCAGGTCTGGTCATGACGGGACCGGGCAGTTCGGTTCAGGTCAGGTCAGGTCAGGTCAGGTCAGGGCAGGTCAGGACAGGTCAGGCCAGGTCAGTTCAGGTCAGGTCGGGCCAGGTCATGACGGGTCAGTTCCATTCAGGTCAGGACACGTTAGGCCATTCCAGGTCGGGTCAGGTGAATTGAGTTCTGGTGAAGACAGGTCGTCCCAGGGCAGATCAGGTGATGTCAGGACAGGTCAGGTCACCTCAGGTCAGTTCAGTTCAGGACAGGTCAGGTCAGGACGGGCCATGTCTGGTCTGGCCCGCCCAGGACATGCCAGGGAATGACGGGTCAGTTCCGGTCATGTCAGGTCTGGTCAGGCCTGGTCATGTCGGGTTAGGTTAAGTTAGGACAGATCAGGTCACGTCTGGTCAGGCCAGGCCAGGACAGGTCGGGTCAGGTGATGTCAGTTCAGGTGGGGGCATGTCAGGTCAGGTCAGGTCAGGTCAGGTTAGGAAATGTTATGTTAGGTTAGGTTAGGTTAGATTACAATAGGTTAGGTTAGTTTAGGTGAGCTTAGGATAGGTTTGATTACGATGGGTTTGGATTGGTTGGGTTGGGGTAGGTTAGGTTAGGTTAGGTTAGGATTGGGTGGGTTATGTTAGGTTATGTTGTGTAAAGTAAGGTTAGGCTGTGTTAGGTCATGTCTGGTCAGGTCAGGTCAGGTCTGGACAAGTCAGGTCAGTCAGTTCATGCCAGGTCAGTGCAGGTCAGGCCACGTCAGGTCAGGTCAGGTCAGGTCAAGTCAGGTCGGGTCAGGTCAGGTCAGGCCAGGCTAGGCCATGTCTGGCCAGTCCAGGTCAGGATAGGTCATGCCATGTCAGGTCAGTTCAGTCCAGGCCAGGCCAGGTAAGGTCTCGACAGGTCAGGCCAGCTCAGGTAAGGGCAGGTAGGGACATTCCTGGCCAGGTCACTTAAGGTCAGGTCAGGTCGGGGCATGTCAGGTCAGGTCATGTCAGTTCAGCTAATGTCTGGTCCGGTCAGGTCAGGTCGGGTTAGGATATGTTATGTTAGGTTATGTAAGGTTAGCTTACAATAGGTTAGATTTGGTTAGGTGAGATCAGGTTAGGTTTGATTAGGTTAGGTTAGGATTGGTTGGGTTATTTTATGTTAGGTTAGGTTAAGCTAGGTTAGCTAGGTTAGGTTAGGTTTCTTTATGTTAGGTTTGGGAAAGTTTGGCTAGGTTGGGCTTGGTTATGTTAGGTTTGCTGAAGCTTGGGTAGGTTTGGCTAGGATAGGTTTTACAAAGCTAGGATAGGTTAGGTTAGGTTAGGTTAGGTTAGGTTAGGTCATGTCAGGTCAGGACAGGTCAGGTCAGGTCAGCTCAAGTCAAGTCTGGTCGGGTCAGGTCAGGTCAGGTCAGGCACAACCTGGCAATGTCAGGCCACGTCAGGCCAGGCCAGGCCACGCAATGTCAGGCCAGGTCAGGCCAGGTCAGGTCAAGTCAGGTCGGGTCAGGTCGGGTCAGGTCAGGCACAACCTGGCAATGTCAGGCCACGTCATGTCAGGTCAGGTCAGGTAAAGTCAGGTCGGTTCGGGTCAGGACAGGACAGGCCAGGCCATGTCCGGCCAGTCCATGTCAGGTCAGGTCATGTCACGTCAGGTCAGGTCAGTCCAGGCCAGGCCAAGTAAGGTCACGACAGGTAAGGTCAGTTGAAATCAGGGCAGGCTAGGACATTCCAGGTTGGTCAGGTTATGTCAGGTCAGGTCAGGTAAAGTCAGGTCGGGTCAGCTCAGGACAGGATAGGCAAGGGCATGTCGGGCCAGTCCAGGTCAGGTTAGGTCATATCATGCCATGTCAGGCCAGATAATGTCACGATAGGTCAGGCCAGTTCAGGTAATGGCAGGTCAGGACATTCCTGGTTGGGTCATGTTAGGTCAGGTCAGGTCAGGTTCTGTCAGGTCAGGCCAGGATAGGTCATGTCACATCACGCCAGGGCCTGTCAGGCCTGGTAAGGTCAGGAAAAGTCAGGTCAGGTCAGGACAGGTCTGGTCAGGTCAGGCTAGGTAACGTTAGGTTAGGTTATGTTATGTTAGCTTACGATAGGTTGGGTTAGGATAGGTGAGCTTAGGTTAGGTTTGATTAGATTAGGTTAGAATTGGTTGGTCAGGTTATGTTAGGTTAGGTTAAGCTAGGTTAGCTGGGTTAGGTTAGGTCATGATAGGTTAGGTTTCTTTATGTTAGGTTATGGAAAGTTTGGGTAGGTTGGGTTGGTTATGTTAGGTTTGCTGAAGCTTGGGTAGGTTTGGCTAGGATAGGTTTTACAAAGCTAGGATATGTTAGGTTAGGTTAGGTTAGGTTAGGTTAGGTCATGTCGGGTCAGGACATGTCCGGTCAGGTCAGTGCAGGTCAGGCCGGGCCAGGCAATGTCAGGCCACGTCAGGCCATGCCAGGCCAGGCAATGTCAGGCAAGGTCAGGCCAGGTCAGGTCAAGTCAGGTCGTGTCAGGTCAGGTCAGGTCAGGTCAGGTCAGGTCAGACCAGGCCAGGATACGTCAGGTCACTTCAGGCCAGGCCATGTCAGGCCAGGTAAGGTCAGGTCACATCAGGCCAGGCCATGTCAGGCCAGGTAAGGTCAGGTCAATTCAGGTCATGTCAGGACAGGTCAGGTCAGGTCAGGTTAGGTTATGTTAGATTAGGTTAGGTTAGCTTACGATAGGTTAGGTTAGGATAGGTTATGTTAAGTCAGATTAGGTCTGGTCTGGTCAGGTCAGGTCAGGTCAGGTC
>NW_016914452.1:39516-42795 GCF_001483705.2 Eufriesea mexicana | reverse complement strand
AAGGTTAGATTCCAATACGTTAGGTTAGGTTAGGTGAGTTTAGTTTAGGTTTGATTACGATAGCTTAGGATTGGTTTGGTTTGGTTAGGTTAGGTTAGGTTAGGTTAGGATTGGTTGGGATATGTTAGGTTAGGTTAGGTTTAGTTAGGTTAGGTTATGTTAGGTCATGTCAGGTCAGGTCACGACAGGTCAGGTCAGGTCAGTTTAGATTTTGTTAGGTTAGGTCTGGTTAGGTTAGGTTACGATAGGTTTGGCTAGGATAGGTGAGCCTAGGCTAGGTTTGATTAGGTTAGGTTAGGATTGGTTGGGTTAGGTTACGTTAGGTTAGGTTAAGCTAGGTTTGCTAGGTTTGGTTAGCTCATGTTAGGCTACGTTTCGTTATGTTAGGATAGGATAAGTTTGGGTGGGTTGGATTTGGTTATGTTAGGCTTTCTAAAGCTTGGGTAGGTTTGGCTAGGATAGGTTTTACAGAGTTAGGATTGGTTAGGTTAGGTTAGGTTATGTCAGATTAGATCAGGTCTGATCAGGTCCGGTCAGGTCAGGTCATGTCAGGGCAGATCAGGCCAGGACTGGTAAGGTCACGACAGGTAAGGTCGGTTCATGACAGGGCAGGCTAGGACGTTCCATGTGGTGTCAGGTGAGGTCAGGTGAGGTCAGGTCAGGTCAGGTCAGGCCATTCCAGGTCGGGTCAGGTCAGGTCAAATCATGTCGGGTCATGTCAGGACAGGCCAGGCCAGGCCATGTCTGGCCAGTCCAGGTCAGGTTAGGTCGTGTCTTGCCAGGACAGTTCAGTCCAGGCCAGGCTAGGTAAGGTCACGACAGGTCAGGCCAGTTCAGGTAAGGGCAGGCTATGACATTCCAGGTTGGTCAGGTTAGGTCAGGTCAGGTCAGGGGAGGTCAGGTTCTGTCAGGTCAGGCCAGGATATGTCACGTCACATCAGACCAGTCCATGTCAGGCCAGGAAAGGTCAGGTCAAGTCAGGTCAGGTCAGGACAGGTCTGGTCAGGTCAGGTTAGGTTATGTTAGGTTAGGTTAGGTTATGTTACGATAGGTTAGGTTAGGGTATGTGAGCTTAAGTTAGGCTTGATTAGGTTAGCTTAGGGTTGGTTGGGTTATGTTATGTTAGGTTAGGTTAAGCTAGGATAGCTAGGTTTCGTAAGGTAATGTTAGGTTTGGTTTCGTTTTGTTAGGTTAGGAAGAGTTTGGGTAGGTTGGGTTTGGTTGCGTTAGTTTTGCTAAAGCTTGGGTAGGTTTGGCTAGGATAGGTTTTACAAAGTTAGGTTATGTTAGGTCATGTCAGGTCAGGTCAGGTCAGGTCAGTGCAGGTCTGGCCAGGCCAGGCAATGTCAGGCCACGTCAGGCACGACCGGGCAATGTCAGGCCACGTCAGATCAGGTCAGGTCAGGACAAGTCATGTCGGCTCCGGTCAGGAAAGGACAGGCCAGGCCATGTCTGGCAATACCAGGTCAGGTTAGGTCGTGTCATGTCAGGAGATTTCAGTCCAGGCCAGGCTAGGTAAGGTCACGACATGTCAGGCCAATTCAGGTAAGGGCAGGTCAGGTCATTCCAGGTCGGGTCAGATTAGGTCAGGTCATGTCAGTTGAGGTCAGGTCTGGTCAGGTCGGTAGAGGTAAGGTAAGGTCACGACAGGTCAGGCCAGTTCAGGTAAGGGCAGGTCAGGTCATTCCAGGTCGGGTCAGGTTAGGTCAGGTCATGTCAGTTGAAGTCAGGTCTGGTCAGGTCAGTAGAGGTCAGGTTCGTTCAGGTCAGGCCAGGAGAGGTCAGGTCACATCAGGGCAGGTCACTTCAGGCCAGGCCATGGCAGGCCTGGTAAGGTCAGGTCAAGTCAGGTCAGGTCAGGAGAGGTCAGGTCATGTCAGGTTAGGTGATGTTACGATAGGCTAGGTTAGGATAGGTGAGCTTAGGTTAGGTTTGATTAGGTAAGCTTAGGATTGGTTGGGTTATGTTATGTTGGGCTAGGTTAAGCTAGGTTAGCTAGGTTAGGTTAGGTCATGTTCGGTTATGTTTCGTTATGTTAGGTTAGGAAAAGTTTGGGTAGGTTGGGTTTGGTTATGTTAGGTTTGCTGAAGCTTGGGTAGGTTTGGCTAGGATAGGTTTTACAAAGATAGGATAGGTTAGGTTAGGTTAGGTTTGTTTATGTCAGATTAGGTCAGGTATGATCAGGTCCGGTCAGGTCAGGTCATGTCATGTCAGGTCAGGTCAGGTCAGTTAGTTCACGTCAGGTCAGGGTAGGTCTGGTCAGGTCTGGCCTTCTCAGGTCAGGCCAGGTCTTGTCGGGTCTGGTCATGATGGGTCAGTTCCGGTCACGTTATGTCAGGTCAGGCAATTCCAGGTCCGGTCAGGCGATTTCAGGTCAGGTCGGCGTATGTCAGGTCAGGTCAGATCAGACTAGGTTCGGATATGTTATGTTAGGTTAGGTTGGATTAGATTACAATAGGTTAGGTTGGGTTAGGTGAGTTTCGGTTCGGTTTGATTACGATGGGTTAGGATTGGTTGGGTTGTGGTAGGTTAGGTTATGTTGGGTTAGGATTGGTTGGGTTATGTTAGGTTATGATTGGTTAACCTAGGTTAGGTTACGTTAGGTCATGTCAGGTCAGGATAGGTCAGGTCAGGTCAGTCAGTTCATGCCAGGTCAGTGCAGGTAAGGCCAGGCCAGGCAATGTCAGGCCACGTCAGGCCAGGCCAGGCCAGGCAATATCAGGCCCGGTCAGGCCAGGTCAGGTCAAGTCAGGGCGGGTCAGGTCCGGTCCGGTCAGGCTCAACCCGGCAATGTCAGGCCACGTCAGGTCAGGTCAGGCCAGGCAATGTCAGGCCAGGTCAGGCCAGGTAAGGTCAGGTCAAGTCAGGTAAAATCAGGGCAGGACAGGTCATGAGACGTCTGGTTCGGTCAGGTCAGGCCAGGATAGGACAGGTCACATCAGGCCAGGCCATGTCAAGCCAGGTAAGGTCAGGTCAAGTCAGGTCAGGTCAGGACATGTCGGGCCAGGCCAGGATAAGTCAGGTCATGTCAGGTCAGGTCCGGTCAGGTCAGGTCAGTTAAGTCCAGGCCAGGCCAGGCCAGGAAAGGCCATGACAGGTCAGACCAGTACAGGTAAGGGCAGGTCAGGACATTCCGGGTCGGGTCAGGTTAGGTCAGGTCAGCTCAGGTGAAGTCAGGTCAGGTCAGGTCAGGAGAGGACAGGTTCGGTCAGGTCAGGCCGGGATAGGTTAGGTCACATCACGCCAGGCCATGTCAGGCCAGGTAAGGTCAGGTCAGGT
>NW_016914452.1:33299-35652 GCF_001483705.2 Eufriesea mexicana | reverse complement strand
CAGGACATGCCAGGGAATGACGGGTCAGTTCCGGTCACGTCATGTCAGGTCAGGCCATTCCAGGTCGGGTCAGGTGATGTCAGGTCAGGTCAGGGCATGTGAGGTCAGGTCAGGTCAGTTCAGCTAATGTCAGGTCCGGTCAGGTCAGGTCAGGTTAGGATATGTTATCTCAGGATAGGTAAGGTTAGATTCCAATACGTTAGATTAGGTTAGGTGAGTTTAGTTTACGTTTGATTACGATAGCTTAGGATTGGTTTGGTTTGGTTAGGTTAGGTTAGGTTAGGTTAGGATTGGTTGGGATATGTTAGGTTAGGTTAGGTTGAGTTAGGTTAGGTTATGTTAGGTCATGTCAGGTCAGGTCACGACAGGTCAAGTCAGGTCAGGTTAGATTATGTTGGGTTAGGTTAGGTTAGGTTAGGTTAGGTTACGATAGGTTAGGTTAGGATAGGTGAGCCTAGGCTAGGTTTGATTAGGTTAGGTTAGGATTGGTTGGGTTAGGTTAGGTTAGGTTAGGTTATGTCAGATTAGATCAGGTCTGATCAGGTCCGGTCAGGTCAGGTCAGGGTAGGATATGTTATGTTAGGTTAGGAAAGGTTAGATTACAATAGGTTTGGTTAGGTTAGGTGAGTTTAGGTTAGGTTTGATTACGATAGGTTTGGATTGGATGGGTTTGGTTAGGTTAGGTTAGGTTAGGCTAGGATTGGTTGGGTTATGTTAGGATCGGATAGGTTAACTTAGGTTAGGTTATGTTAGGTCATGTCAGGTCAGGTCACGTCAGGCAATGTCAGGACATGTCTGGTCAAGTCCGGTCGGGTCAGGTCAGGTCAGGTCAGGTCAGGTCAGGTCAGGCACGAAATGGCAATGTCAGGCCACGTCATGTCAGGTCATGTCAGGTCAAGACAGGACGTGTCAGGTCAAGACAGGCCAGGCCTGGCCATGTCTGGCCAGTCCAGGTCAGGTTAGGTCATGTCACGTCAGGTCAGGTCAGTCCAGGCCAGGCCAGGTAAGGTCAGTTCAAGTCAGGGCAGGCTAGGTCATTCCAGGTTGGTCAGGTTAGGTCAGGTCAGGTCAGGAGAAGTCAGGTTCGGTCACGTCAGGCCGGGATAGGACAGGTCACATCAGGCCAGCCCATGTCATGCCAGGTAAGGTTAGGTCAAGTCAGGTCAGGTCAGGACAGGTCAGGCCAGGCCAGATCAGGTCGGGCTAGGATTGGTTGGGTCAGATCAGGTTAGGTCAGGTCGGGCCAGGCCAGGAAATGTAAGGACAGTTCAAGTTAGGGCAGACTAGGACGTTCCATGCGGTTTCAGGTGAGGTCAGTTCAGATGAGGTCAGGTGAGGTGAGGTCAGGTCAGGTCATGACGTGTCAGTTCCGGTCACGTCATGTCAGGTCAGGCCATTCCAGGTCGGGTCAGGTGATGTCAAGTCAGGTCGGGGCATGCCAGATCAGGTCAGGCCAGTTCAGCTAATGTCAAGTCCGGTCAGGTCAGATCAGGTTAGGTTATGTTATGTTAGGTTAGGTTCGGTTAGACTATAATAGGTTAGGTTAGGTTTGATTACTATATGTTAGGATTGGTTCGGTTGGGTTAGGTTAGGTTAGGATAGGATTGGTTGGGTTATGTTAGGTTAGGTTACGTTAAGTTAGGTTAGCTTATATTAGGTCATGTCAGGTCAGGACAGGCCAGGCCAGGCCATGTCTGGCCAGTCCAGGTCAGGTTATGTCGTGTCATGTCAGGAGATTTCAGTCCAGGCGAGGCTAGGTAAGGTCACGACAGGTCAGGCCAATTGAGGTAAGGGCAGGTCAGTTCATTCCAGGTCGGGTCAGATTAGATCAGGTCATGTCAGTTGAAGTCAGGTCTGGTCAGGTCAGTAGAGGTCAGGTTCGGTCAAGTCAGGCCAGGATAGGTCAGGTCACATCAGGGCAGGTCACTTCAGGCCAGGCCATGTCAGGCCAGGTAAGGTCAGGTCAATTCAGGTCATGTCAGGACAGGTCAGGTCAGGTCAGGTTAGGTTATGTTAGATTAGGTTAGGTTAGCTTACGATAGGTTAGGATAGGATAGGTGATGTTAGGGAAGGTTTGATTAGGTTAGGCTAGGTTTGTTTGGGTTAGGTTGTGTTAGGTTATGCTAAGCAAGGTTAGCTAGGTTAGGTTAGGTCATGTTAGCTTAGGTTTCGTTATGTTAGGTTAGGAAAAGCTTGGGTATGTAGGGTTTGGTTATGTTAGGTTTGCTAAAGCTTGGGTAGGTTTGGCTAGGATAGGTTTTACAAAGTTAGGATAGGTTAGGTTGGGTCAGATTAGGTCAGGCCTGGTCAGGTCAGGTCAGGTCAGGTCTTGTCAGGTCAGGTCAGGTCAGGC
>NW_016914452.1:26707-29696 GCF_001483705.2 Eufriesea mexicana | reverse complement strand
AGGTCAGATTAGGTCAGGTCTGATCAGGTCCGGTCAGGTTAGGCCACGTCATGTCAGGTCAGGTCAGGTCAGTTAGTTCATGTCAGGTCAGGGCAGGTCTGGTCAGGTTTGGCCTTCTCAGGTCAGGTCATGTCGTGTCAGGTCTGGCCATGACGGGTCGGGGCAGTTCGGGTCAGGCCGGTTCAGGTCATGTCAGGTCATGTCAGGCCAGGTCAGGTCAGCATAGGTCAGGCCTGGCAATGTCAGGTCGGGTCAGGTCAGATCAGCTAATGTCAGGTCAGGTCAGGTCAGGCCAGGTCAGGTTAGGTTATGCTAGGTTAGGATATGTTACGTTAGCTTGCAATAGGTTTAGTTGGTATAGCTTCGAAATTTGTGAAGTACTGTGCTATTCTCTGGATCCCCGCGATCGACTGCGCTGTACAATATTCTGCTCAGCTCTGCGGCTTCAGCAACAGCGGGCGCGGCACGTTAGCTTGGGCTATGTTCCATTCGGTAAGATTACGTTATGTTATGTTAGCTTATGGTGGCTCTGACTTTTGCGATATACACTGCCATGCGGATGATTTCTGAGATCCACCGTACTCGCCTATACTCTGCTTGCCTCTGGGAATGCCAGGAATAGTGGCCTCGGAATGTCTAATTGAGTTAGGTTACGTTTCGCTAAGATGGGCTGGGTTAGGGTAGGTTATGATGACATTGACTCACATGCTTTATACTCTTACTCGGTGTAAACCTTCGCTCCTCCGTGCTCTACTACATTCTGATTGGCGTTGCGTGCGATACCAATAGAGGACGATGCAGTCATAGCGATATTATTTACGATTGGTTAAGTTAGGTGAGCTTAGGTTAGGTTGGATAAGGTTAGTTTAGGATTGGGTGGGTTACGTTAGGTTAGGTTGGGTTGAGCTAGATTAGCTAGGTTAGGTTAGGTCAGGTTAGGTTAGGTTTGGTTATATTAGGTTAGGTGGCTTGGGTAGGTTGAGTTTGGTTATGTAAGGTTAGGTAAAGCTTGGGTAGGTTAGGCTAGGATAGGTTTTGCAGTGCCAGGTTAGGAAAGGTTAGGTTAGGTTAGGTTAGGTTAGGATTGGCAGGGTTATGTTAGGTTAGGTTAGGTAAAGTTAGGTTAGGTTAGGTTAGGTTAGGTTAGGTTATGTGAGGTCAGGTCAGGTCACGACAGGTCACGTCAGTTCAGGTCAGGGCAGGCCAGATCACACCAGGTCGGGTCAGCTGAGGTCATGTTAGGTCAGGTCTGGTCAGGTCAGTTCATGTCAGGTCAGATCATATCAGGTCAGGTCATGTCTGGTCAGGTCAGGTAAGGTCAGGTCAGGTAAGGTCAGGTCAGACACGGCCAGGTCGGGTCAGGTCAGGACAGGCCAGGCCAGGCCATGTCTTCCCAGTCCAGGTCAGGTTAGGTCACGTCATGCCAGGACAGGTCTGACCAGGGCAGGTCAGGACATTCCAGGTCGGGTCAGGTTAGGTCAGGTCAGGTCAGGTCAGGTCAGGACAGGTCTGGTCAGGTCAGGTTAGGTTATGTTAGGTTAGGTTAGGTTAGGTTAGCTTACGATATGTTGGGATAGGGTAGGTGAGCTTAGGTTAGGTTTGATTAGGTTATGTTAGGATTGGTTGGGTTAGGTTAAGTTAGGTTAGGTTAAGCTAGGTTAGCTAGATTAGGTTAGGTCATGTCAGGTTAGGTTTCTTTATGTTAGGTTTGGGAAAGTTTGGGTAGGATGGGCTTGGTTATGTTAGGTTTGCTAAAGCTTGGGTAGGTTTGGCTAGGATAGGTTTTACAAAGTTATTATAGGTTAGGTTAGGTTAGGTTAGGTTACGTTATGTTTGGTCATGTCAGGTCAGGTCAGGCCAGGTCAGGCCAGCTCAGGTCTGTCAGTTCATGTCAGGACAGTGCAGGTCAGGCCAGGCCAGGCAATGTCAGGCCAGGTCAGGCCATTTCAGGTCATGTCAGGTCACGTCAGGTCATGTCAGGTCAGGCACGACCAGGCAATATCAGGCCACGTCAGGTCAGGTCAGGTCAGGTCAAGCCAGGTCGGGCCAGGTCAGGACAGGACACGCCAGGCCATGTCTGGGCAGTCCAGGTCATGTTAGGTCGTGTCATGTCAAGTCAGTTCATTCCAGGCCAGGCCAGGTAAGGTCACGACAGGTCAGGCGAGTTCAGGTAAGGGCAGGTCAGGACATTCCAGTTCGGGTCAGGTTAGGTTAGGTCAGGGCAGGTCAGGCCAGGTCTGGTCAGTCAGTTCATCTCAGGTCAGTGCAGGTCAGGCCAGGCCAGGCAATGTCAGGCCACGTCAGGCCAGGCCAGGCCAGGCAATGTCAGGCAATGTCAGGCCAGGTCAGGTCAGGTCCGGTCAGGTCAAGTCAGGTCGTCTCAGGGATGGTCAGGTCAGGTCAGGACAGGTCAGGTCATGTCAGGCCAATTCAGTTCAGGACAGGTCAGGTCCGGACAGGCCATGTCTTGTCTGGCCGGCCCAGGACATGCCAGGGAATAACGGATCATTTCCGGACAGGTCAGGTCATGTCAGGCCAGGCCAGGTCAGGTCAGGTCGGGTTGGGTTTGGTTAGGTTTAATCAGGTCAGGTCAGGTCAGTTCAGGCACGGCCAGGCAATGTCAGGCCACGTCAGGTCAGGTCAGGTCAGGTCAAGTCAGTTCGGGCCAGGTCAAGTCAGGTCAGGTCAGGTCAGTTAGTTCATGTCAGGTCAGGGCAGGTCTGGTCAGGTCTGGCCTTCTCAGGTCAGGTCAGGTCGTGTCAGGTCTGGCCATGACGGGCCGGGGCAGTTCGGGTCAGGCGGGTTCAGGTCATGTCAGGTCATATCAGGCCAGGTCAGGTCAGCATAGGTCAGGCCTGGCAATGTCAGCTCGGGTCAGGTCAGGTCAGGCCAGGTCAGGTTAGGTTATGCTAGGTTAGGATATGTTATGTTAGCTTGCAATAGGTTTAGTTGGTATAGCTTCGAAATTTGTGAAGTACTGTGCTATTCT
>NW_016914452.1:24637-25432 GCF_001483705.2 Eufriesea mexicana | reverse complement strand
ATACCAATAGAGGACGATGCAGTCTAAGAGATATTATTTACGATTGGTTAAGCTAGGTGAGCTTAGGTTAGGTTGGATAAGGTTAGGTTAGGATTGGTTGGGTTACGTTAGGTTAGGTTGGGTTGAGCTAGATAAGCTAGGTTAGGTTAGGTCAGGTTAGGTTAGGTTTGGTTATATTAGGTTAGGTGGCTTGGGTAGGTTGAGTTAGGTTAGGTTAGGTTAGGATTGGTAGGGTTATATTAGGTTAGGTTAGGTAAAGTTAGGTTAGGTTAGGTTAGGTTAGGTTATCTGAGGTCAGGTCAGGTCACGACTGGTCACGTCAGTTCAGGTCAGGGCAGGCCAGACAACACCAGGTCGGGTCAGGTGAGGTCATGTGAGGTCAGGTCTGGTCAGGTCAGTTCATGTCAGGTCAGATCATATCAGGCCAGGTCAGGTCAGGTCAGACACGGCCAGGTCGGGTCAGGTCAGGACAGGCCAGGCCAGGCCATGTCTGGCCAGTCCAGGTCAGGTTATGTCACGTCATGCCAGGACAGGTCTGTCCAGGGCAGGTCAGGACATTCCAGGTCGGGTCAGGTTAGGTCAGGTCAGGTCAGGACAGGCCTGGTAAGGTCAGGTTAGGTTAAGTTAGGTTAGGTTAAGCTAGGTTAGCTAGGTTAGGTTAGGTCATTTCAGGTTAGGCTTCTTTATGTTAGGTTTGGGAAAGTTTGGGTAGGATGGGTTTGGTTATGTTAGGTTTGCTAAAGCTTGGGTAGGTTTGGCTAGGATAGGTTTTCAAAGTTAGGATAGGTTAGGTTA
>NW_016914452.1:19715-24602 GCF_001483705.2 Eufriesea mexicana | reverse complement strand
GTCTGATCAGGTCCAGTCAGGTCAGGTCATGTCAGGTCAGGTCAGGTCAGGTCAGTTAGCCCATGTCAGGTCAGGGCAGGTCTGGTCAGGTCTGGCCTTCTCAGGTCAGGTCAGGTCGTGTCAGGTCTGGTCATGACGGGTCAGTTCCGGTAACGTCATGTCAGGTCAGGCCATTCCATGTCGGGTCAGGTGATATCAGGTCAGGTCGGGGCATGTCAGGTCTGGTCAGATCAGGTCAGGTTATGATATGTTGTGTTATGTTATGTTTGGCTGGATTACAATAGGTTAGGTTAGGTTAGGTGAGTTTAGGTTAGGTTTGATTACGATGGGTTTGATAGGTTGGGTTGGGGTAGGTTAGGTTAGGTTAGGTTAGGATTGGTTGGGTAATGTTAGGTTACGTTAGGTTAAGTTAGGTAAGGTTATATTAGGTCATGTCAGGTCAGGTCAGGTCAGGACAGGTCAGGTCAGTCAGTTCAGTCCAGGCCAGGCTAGGTAAAGTCACGACAGGTCAGGCCATTTCAGGTAAGGGCAGGTCAGGACATTCCAGGTCGGGTCAGGTGAAGTCAGGTCAGGTCATGTCAGGTCAGGTCATGACGTGTCAGTTCCGGTCACGTCATGTCAGGTCAGGCCTTTCCAGGTCGGGTTAGGTGGTGTTAGGTCAGGTCGGGGCATGTCAGGTCAGGTCAGGTCAATTCAGATAATGTCAGGTCCGGTCAGGTCATGCCAGGTTAGGATATGTTATGTTAGGTTAGGTAAGGTTAGATTACAATAGGTTAGGTGATGTTAGGTGAGTTTAGGTTAGGTTTGATTCCGATAGGTTAGGATTGGTTGTGTTGGGGTAGGTTACGTTAGGTTAGGTTAGGATTGGTTGGGTTATGTTAGGTTATGTTGGGTTAAGGAAGGTTAGGCTATGTTAGGTCATGTCTGCTCAGGTCAGGTCAGGTCAGGTCAAGTCAGGTCAGTCAGTTCATGTCAGGTCAGTGCAGGTCAGGCCACGTCATGTCAGGTCAGGTCAGGACAAGTCAGGTCGGTTCGGGTCAGGACAGGCCAGGCCAGGCCATGTCTGGCCAGTCCAGGTCAGGTTAGGTCAAGTCACGTCAGGTCAGGTCAGTCCAGGCCAGGCCAAGTAAAGTCACGACAGGTGAGGTCAGTTGAAATCAGGGCAGGCTAGGTCATTCCAGGTTGGTCAGTTTAGGTCAGGTCAGGTCAGGTGAAGTCAGGTCAAGTCAGGTCAGGAGGGGTCAGGTTGGGTCAGGTCAGGCCAGGATAGGACAAGTCACATCAGGCCAGGCCATGTCAAGCCAGGTAAAGCTAGGTCAAGTCAGGTCAGGTCAGGACAGGTCAGGTCAGGCCAGGATAGGTCAGGTCATGTCAGTTCAGGTCTGGCCAGGCCAGGATAGGTCAGGTCACTTCAGGGCAGGCCACGTCAGGCCAGGCCAGGCCAGGCAATGTCAGGCCAGGTCAGGCCATGTCAGGTCAAGTCACGTCGGGTCAGGTCAGGTCAGGTCAGGCACGACCAGGCAATGTTAGGCCACGTCATGTCAGGTCAGGTCAGGTAAAGTCAGGTCGGCTCAGGTCAGGCCAGGTCAGGTAAGGGCTGGTCAGTACATTCCAGGTCGGGTCAGGTTTGTTCAGGTCACGTCAGGTGAAGTCAGGTCAGGCCAGGTCAGTAGAGGTCAGGTTCGGTCAGGTCAGGCCAGGATAGGTCAGGTCACATCAGGCCAGGCAATGTCAGGCCAAGTAAGTTCAGGTCAAGTCAGATCAGGTCACGACAGGTCTGGTTAGGTCAGGTTAGATTATGTTAGGTTAGGTTAGGTTAGGTTAGCTTACGATAGGTTAGGTTAGGATAGGTGAGCTTTGGTTAGGTTTGATTAGGTTAGGTTAGGATTGGTTGGGTCAGGTTATTTTAGGTTAGGTTAAGCTTGGTTACCTAGGTCAGGTTAGGTCGTGTTAGGTTAGGTTTCGTTATGTTGGGTTAGAGAAAGTTTTTGTAGGTTGGGTTTGGTTTTGTTATGTTTGCTAAGGCTTGGGTAGATTTGGCTAGGATAGGTTTTACAGAGTTAGGATAGGCTAGGTTAGGTTACGTTAGGTTAGGTTATGTCAGATTAGATCAGGTCTGATCAGGTCCGGTCAGGTCATGTCATGTCATGTCAGGTCGGGTCAGGTCAGTTAGCTCATGTCAGGTCAGGGTAGGTCTGGTCAGGTCTGTCCTTCTTAGGTCAGGTTAGGTCGTGTCAGGTCTGGACATGACGGGTCAGTTCCGGTCACCTCATGTCAGGTCAGGCCATTCCAGGTCGGGTCAGGTGATTTCAGGTCAGGTCGGGGCATGTCAGGTCAGGTCAGGTCAGGCTAGGTTAGGATATGTTATGTTAGGCTAGGTTAGGTTAGAATACAATAGGTTAGGTTAGGTTAGGTGAGTTTAGGTTAGGTTTGATTACGACGGGTTAGGATTGGTTGGGTTGGGGTAGGTTAGGTTATGTTAGGTTAGGATTGGTTGGGTTTTGGTAGGTTATGTTAGGTTAACTTAGGTTAGGTAATGTTAGGTCATGTCAGGTCAGGACAATAGGTCAGTCCAAGCCAGGCCAGGTAAGGTCAGTTCAAGTCAGGGCAGGCTAGGTCATTCCAGGTTGGTCAGGTTAGGTCGGGTCAGGTCAGGACAGGCCAGGCCAGGATAGGTCAGGTCATGTCAGGTCAGTTCAGTGCAGGTCGAGCCAGGTAAGGTGACGACAGGTCAGGCCAGTTCAGGTAAGGGCAGGTCAGGACATTCCAGGTTGGTCAGGTTAGGTCAGGTCAGGTCAGGCGAAGTCAGGTCAGGCCAGGAGAGGTCAGGTTCGGTCAGGTCAGGCCAGGATATGTCAGGTCACATCAGGCCAGGCAAGGTCAGGCCAGGAAAGCTCTGGTCAAGTCAGGTCAGGTCAGGACAGCTCAGGTCAGGTCAGGTTAGGTTATGTAAGGTTATGTTAGGTTAGGTTATGTTACGATATGTTAGGTTAGGATCGGTGAGCTTAGGTAAGGTTTGATTAGGTTAGCTTAGGATTGGTTGGGTTATGTTATGTTAGGTTAGGTTAAGCTAGGATAGCTAGGTTAGGTTAGGCCATGTTAGGTTAGGTTTCGTTTTGTTAGGTTGGGAAAAGTTTGGGTAGGTTGGGTTTGGTTATGTTAGTTTTGCTAAAGCTTGGTTAGGTTTGTCTAGGATGGGGTTTACAAGGTTAGGATAGGTTAGGTTCGGTTAGGTTAGGTTAGGTTAAGCTAGGTTAGCTGGGTTAGGTTAGGTTTCTTTATGTTAGGTGAGGGAAAGTTTGGCTAGGTTGGGTTTGGTTATGTTAGGTTTGCTAAAGCTTCTGTAGGTTTGGCTAGGATAGGTTTTACAATGTTAGGATAGGTTAGGTTAGGTAAGGTTAGGTTAGGTTATGTCAGATTAGGTCAAGTCACATCAGGTCCGGTCAGATCAGGTCATATCATGTCAGGTCAGGTCAGGTCAGTTGGTTCATGTCAGGTCAGGGCAGGCCAGGCCAGGCCATGTCTGGTCAGTCCAGGTCAGGTCAGGAGAGGCCAGGCCAGGCCATGTCTGACCAGTCCAGGTCAGGTTAGGTCATGTCACGTGAGGTCAGTTCAGTCCAGGCCAGGCCGGGTAAGGTCACGGTACGTCAGGCCAGTTCAGGTAAGGGCAGGTCAGGACATTCCAGGTCTGGTCATGTGAAGTCAGGAGAGGTCAGGTTCGGTCAGGTCAGGCCAGAATGGGTCAGGTTAGGTTAGGTTAGGTTCGGTTAGGTTAGGCCAGGCCATGTCTGTCCAGTCCAGGTCAGGATAGGTTATGCCATGTCGTGCCAGTTCAGTCCAGGCCAGGCCAGGTAAGGCCACGACAGGTCAGGCCAGTTCAGGTTAGGGCAGGTCAGGACATTCCTGGTCAGGTCAGGTAAGGTTAGGTCGGGGCATGTCAGGTCAGGTCATGTCAGTTCAGCTAATGTCAGGTCCGGTCAGGTCAGGTCAGGTTAGGAAATGTTATGTTAGGTTAGGTAAGGTTAGCTTACAATAGGTTAGGTTAGGTTAGGTGAGATCAGGTTAGGTTAGATTAGGTTGGGTTAGGATTGGTTGGGTTAGGTTATGTTAGGTTAGGTTAAGCTAGGTTAGCTGGGTTAGGTTAGGTTTCCTTATGTTAGGTTAGGGAAAGTTTGGCTATGTTTGGCTTGGTTATGTTAGGTTTGCTGAAGCATGGGTAGGTTTGGCTAGGATATGTTTTACAAAGCTAGGATAGGTTAGGTTAGGTTAGGTTAGGTTAGTTTAGGTCACGTGAGGTCAGGACAGGGCAGGTCAGGTCAGGTCAGGACAAGTCAGGTCGGGTCATGTCAGGTCAGGTCAGGCACAACCTAGCAATGTCAGGCCACGTCAGGCAAGGCCAGGCCAGGCAATGTCAGGCCAGGTCAGGACAGGTCAGGTCAAGCCATGTCGGGTCAGGTCAGGTCAGGTCAGGCACGACCAGGCAATGTCAGGCCACGTCAGGTCAGGTCAGGTCAGGTAAAGTCTGGTCGGGTCAGGTCAGGCCAGTTCAGGTAATGGCACGTCAGGACATTCCAGGTCGGGTCAGGATAGTTCAGGTCATGTCAGGTGAAGTCAGGTCAGGCCAGGTCAGTAGAGGTCAGGTTCGGTCAGGTCAGGCCAGGATAGGTCAGGTCACATCAGGCCAGGCTATGTCAGGCCAAGTAAGATCAGGTCAAGTCAGATCAGGTCACGACAGGTCAGGTCAGGTCAGGTTAGATTATTTAGGTTAGGTTAGGTTAGGTTTGCATACGATAGGTTAGGTTAGGATAGGTGAGCTTAGGTTAGGTTTGATTAGGTTAGGTTAGGATTGGTTGGGTTAGGTTATGTTAGGTTAGGTTAAGCTAGGTT
>NW_016914452.1:12933-19654 GCF_001483705.2 Eufriesea mexicana | reverse complement strand
CATGTCATGTCATGTCAGGTCAGGTCGGTTAGTTAATGTCAGGTCAGGGCAGGTCTGGACAGGTCTGGCCGTCTCAGGTCAGGTCAGGTCGTGTCAGGTCTGGTCATGACGGGTCAGTTCCGGTCACGTCATGTCAGGTCAGGCCATTACAGGTCGGGTCAGGTGATTTCAGGTCGGGTCGGGGCATGTCAGGGCAGGTCAGGTCAGGCTAGGTTAGGATATGTTATGTTAGGCTAGGGTAGGTTAGAATACAATAGGTTAGGTTAGGTTAGGTGAGTTTAGGTTAGGTTTGATTACGATGGGTTAGGATTGGTTGGGTTGGGGTAGGTTAGGTTATGTTAGGTTAGGATTGGTTGGGTTATGTTAGGTTATGTTTGGTTAACTTAGGTTAGGTTATGTTAGGGCATGTCAGGTCAGGATAGGTCAGGTCAGGTCAGTCAGTTCATGCCAGGTCAGTGCAGGAACGGCCAGGCCAGGCAATGTCAGGCCACGTCAGGCCAGGCCAGGCCAGACAATGTCAGTCCACGTCAGGTCAGGTCAGGTCAGGTAAAGTCAGGTCGGTTCGGGTCAGGACAGGCCAGGCCAGGACATGTCTGGCCAGTCCAGGTCAGGTTAGGTCATGTCACGTCAGGTCACGCCAGTCAAGGCCAGGCCAAGTAAGGTCACGACAGGTGAGGTTAGTTGAAATCAGGGCAGGCTAGGTCATTCCAGGTTGGTCAGGTTAGGTCAGGTCAGGTCAGGTGAAGGCAGGTCAGGTCAGGTCAGGAGGGGTCAGGTTCGGTCAGGTCAGGCCAGGATAGGACAGGTCACATCAGGCCAGGCCATGTCAAGCCAGGTAAGGCAAGGTCAAGTCAGGTCAGGTCAGGACAGGTCAGGTAAGGCCAGGATATGTCAGGTCATGTCAGGTCAGGCCAGGATAGGTCAGGTCATGTCAGGTCAGGTCTGGACAGGCCAGGATAGGTCAGGTCACTTCAGGGCAGGCCACGTCAGGCCAGGCCAGGTCAGGTCATGTCACGTCGGGTCAGGTCATGTCAGGTCAGGCACTACCAGGCAACGTCAGGCCACGTCGGGTCAAGTCAGGTCAGGTAAAGTCAGGTCGGGTCAGGTCAGTACAGGCCAGGCAAGGGCATGTATAGCCAGTCCAGGTCTGGTTAGGTCATATCGTGTCCGGTCAGGCCAGATAATGTCACGATAGGTCAGGCCAGTTCAGGTACGGGCAGGTCAGGACATTCCTGGTTGGGTCAGGGTAGGTCAGGTCAGGTCAGGTTCTGTCAGGTCAGGCCAGGATAGGTCATGTCACATCAGGCCGGGGCATGTCAGGCCAGGTAACGTCAGGTCAAGTCAGGTCAGGTCAGGACAGGTCTGGTCAGGTCAGGCTAGGTAATGTTAGGTTAGGTTATGTTAGGTTAGCTTACGATAGGTTTGGTTAGGGTAGGTGAGCTTAGGTTAGGTTTGATTAGGTTAAGTTAGAATTGGTTGGGTCAGGTTATGTTAGGTGAGGTTAAGCAAGGTTAGCTAGGTTAGGTTAGGTCATTATAGGTTAGGTTTCTTAATGTTAGGTTAGGGAAAGTTTGGGTAGGTTGGGCTTGGTTACGTTAGGTTTGCTGAAGCTTGGGTAGGTTTGGCTGGGATAGGTTTTACAAAGCTAGGATAGGTTAGGTTATGTTAGGTAAGGTTAGGTTATATCAGATTAGATCATGTCTGATCAGGTCCGGTCAGGTCAGGTCATGTCATATCAGGTCAGGTCAGGTCAGTTAGTTCATGTCAGGTCAGGGCAGGTCTGGTCAGGTCTGGCCTTCTCAGGTCAGGTCTGGTCATGACGGGTCAGTTCCTGTCACGTCATGTCAGGTCAGGCCATTCCAGGTCGTGCTAGGTGATTTCACGTCAGGTCGGGGCATGTCAGGTCAGGTCAAGACAGGCTAGGTTAGGATATGTTATGTTAGGCTAGGTTAGGTTAGAATACAATAGGTTAGGTTAGGTTAGGTGCACTAAGGTTAGGTTTGATTACGATGGGTTAGGATTGGTTGGGTTGGGGTAGGTTATGTTAGGTTAGGATTGGTTGGGTTATGTTAGGTTATGTTAGGTTAACTTTGGTTAGGTTATGTTGGGTCATATCAGGTCTGGACAGGTCAGGTCAGGCCAGGATAGGTCAGGTCATGTCAGGTCAGGCCAGGATAGTTCAGTTCAGGACAGGTCAGGTCAGGACAGGCCATGTCCTGTCTGGCCAGCCCAGGACATACCAGGGAATGACGGGTCAGTTCCGGTCACGTCATGTCAGGTCAGGCCATTCCAGGTCTGGTCAGGTGATGTCAGGTCAGGTCAGGGCATGTGAGGTCAGGTCATTTCAGTTCAGCTAATGTCAGGTCCGGTCAGGTCAGGTCAGGTTAGGATATGTTATGTCAGGTTAGGTAAGGTTAGATTCCAATACGTTAGGATAGGATAGGTGAGTTTAAGTTAGGTTTGATTACGATAGGTTGGATAGGTTGGTTTGGGTTAGGTTAGGTTAGGTAAGGTTAGGATTGGTTGGGTTATGTTAGGTTATGTTAGGTTAAGTTAGGTTAGGTTATGTTAGGTCATGTCAGGTCAGATCAGGTCAAGTCAGGTCAGGTCAGGCCACGTCAGGCCAGGCCAGTCCAGGGCATGTCAGGCCAGGTAAGGTCAGGTCAAGTCAGGACAGGTCAGGACACGTCCGGTCAGGTCGGGTTAGGTTATGTTAGGTTAGGTTAGGTTAGGTTAGCTTACGATAGGTTGGGTTAGGGTAGGTGAGCTTAGGTTAGGTTTGATTAGGTTAGGCTAGGATTGCTTGGGTTAGGTTATGTTAGGTTAGGTTAAGCTAGGTCAGCTGGGTTAGGTTAGGTTCCTTTATGTTAGGTTAGGGAAAGTTTGGCTAGGTTGGGTTTGGTTATGTTAGGTTTGCTAAAGCTTGGGTAGGTTTGGCTAGGACAGGTTTTACAGAGTTAGTATAGGTTAGGTTAGGTTAGGTTAGGTTAGGTTATGTCAGATTAGGTCGAGTCACATCAGGTCCGGTCAGGTCAGGTCATATCATGTCAGGTCAGGTCAGGTCAGTTAGTTCGTGTCAGGTCAGGGCATGCCAGGACATGCCTTGTCTGGCCAGTCCAGGTCAGGTCAGGACAGGCCAGGCCATGTCTGACCAGTCCAGGTCAGGTTAGGTCATGTCATGTGAGGTCAGTTCAGTCCAGGCCAGGCCAGGTAAGGTCACGACAGTTCAGGCCAGTTCATGTAAGGGCAGGTTAGGACTTTCCAGGTCTGGTCATGTGAAGTCAGGTCAGGTCGGGTGAAGTCAGGTCAGGTCAGGTCAGGAGAGGTCAGGTTCGGTCAGGTCAGGCCAGAATGGGTCAGGTCACATCAGGCCAGGCCATGTCAGGCCAAGTAAGGTCAGGTCATGTCAGGTCAGGTCAGGACGGTTCAGGTCAGGCCAGGTTAGGTTATGATAGGTTAGGTCAGGTTAGTTTAGACTGCGATAGGTTAGGGTAGGATAGGTGAGCTTAGGCTAGGTTTGATTTGGGTAGGTTAGGATTAGTTGGGTTAGGTTACGTTAGGTTTGGTTTAGCTAGGTTTGCTAGGTTTGGTTAGGTCATGTTAGCTTAGGTTTCGTTATGTTAGGATAGGAAAAGTTTGGGTAGGTTGGATTTGGTTAAGTTAGGTTTGCTAAAGCTTGGGTAGGTTTGGCTAGGATAGGTTTTCAAAGTAAGGATATGTTAGGTTAGGTTAGGTTAGGTTAGGTGAGATAAGGTCAGGTCTGATCTGGTCCCTTCAGGTCAGGCCATGTCATGTCAGGTCAGGTCAGGTCGGTTGGTTCATGTCAGGTCGGGGCAGGTCTGGTCAGGTCTGGCCTTCTCAGGTCGGGTCAGGTCGTTTCAGGTCTGGTCGTGACGGGTCCGGGCAGTTCGGGTCAGGTCAGGGCAGGTCAGGTCAGGTCAGGTCAGGTCAGGCCAGGTCAGTTCAGGTCAGGTCGGGCCAGGTCATGACGGGTCAGTTCCGTTCAGGGCCGGTCACGTTAGGCCATTCCACGTCGGGTCAGGTGAATTCAGGTCTGGTGAAGACAGGTCGTCCCAGGGCAGGTCAGGTGATGTCAGGACAGGTCATGTCACATGAGGTCAGTACAGTTCAGGACAGGTCAGGTCAGGACGGGCCATGTCTGGACCGGCCCGCCCAGGACATGCCATGGAATGACGGGTCAGTTCCGGTCATGTCAGGTCTGGTCAGGTCAGCCCAGGTCAGGCCAGGCCAGGTCAGGTCGGGTGAGGTTAGGTTAGGACAGATCAGGTCGTGTCTGGTCAGGTCAGGTCAGGTCAGGTCAAGTCAGGTCAGTCAGTTCATGTCAGGTCAGTGCAGGTCAGGCCACGTCAGGTCAGGTCTGGTCAGGTCAAGTCTGGTCGGTTCGGGTCAGGACAGGCCAGGCCAGGCCATGTCTGGCCAGTCAAGGTCAGGTTAGGTCATGTCACGTCGGGTCAGGTCAGTCCAGGCCAGGCCAAGTAAGGTCACGACAGGTGAGGTCAGTTGAAATTAGGGCAGGCTAGGTCATTCCAGGTTGGTCAGGTTAGGTCAGGTCAGGTCAGGTGAAGTCGGGTCAAGTCAGGTCAGGAAGGGTCAGGTTCGGTCAGGTCAGGCCAGGATAGGACAGGTCACATCAGGCCAGGCCATGTCAATCCAGGTAAAGCTAGGTCAAGTCAGGTCAGGTCAGGACAGGCCAGGTCAGGCCAGGGTAGGTCAGGTCATGTCAGGTCTGGCCCGGATAGGTCAGGTCATGTCAGGTCAGGCCAGGATAGGTCAGGTCATGTCAGGTCAGGTCTGGCCTGGCCAGGATAGGACAGGTCACTTCAGGGCAGGCCACGTCAAGCCCGGCCAGGCCAGGCAATGTCAGGCCAGGTCAGGCCATGTCATGTCATGTCAGATCAGGTCAGGTCAGTTAGTTCATGTCAGGTCAGGGAAGGTCTGGTCAGGTCTGGCCTTCTCAGGTCAGGTCAGGTCGTGCCAGGTCTTGTCATGACGGGTCAGTTCCGGTCACGTCTGGCCAGGCCAGGCCAGGACAGGTCGGGTCAGGTGATGTCAGGTCAGGTGGGGGCACGTCAGGTCGGGTCAGGTCAGGTCAGGTTAGGATATGTTATGTTAGGTTAGGTTAGGTTAGATTACAATAGGTTAGGTTAGTTTAGGTGTGCTTAGGATAGGTTTGATTACGATGGGTTTGGATTGGTTGGGTTGAGGTAGGTTAGGTTAGGTTAGGTTAGGATTGGTTGGGTTATGTTAGGTTATGCTGGGTTAAGTAAGGTTAGGCTATGTTAGGTCATGTCTGGTCAGGTCAGGTCACGTCATGTCAAGTCAGGTCAGTCAGTTCATGTCAGGTCAGTGCAGGTCAGGCCACGTCAGGTCAGGTCAGGTCAGGTCAAGCCAGGTCGGGTCAGGTCAGGTCAGGTCAGGCCAGGCCATGTCTGGCCAGTCCAGGTCAGGATAGGTCATGCCATGTCAGGTCAGTTCAGTCCAGGCCAGGCCAAGTAAGGTCACGACAGGTAAGGTCAGTTGAAATCAGGGCAGGCTAGGTCATTCCAGGTTGGTCAGGATAAGTCAGGTCAGGGCAGGTGAAGTCAGGTCAAGTCAGGTCAGGAGGGGTCAGGTTCGGTCAGATCAGGCCAGGATAGGACAGGTCACATCAGGCCAGGCCATGTCAAGACATGTAAGGCTAGGTCAAGTCAGGTCAGGTCAGGACAGGTCAGGTCAGGTCACGCCAGGATAGGTCAGGTCATGTCAGGTCAGGATAGGATAGGTCAGGTCATGTCAGGTCAGGTCTGGCCAGGCCAGGATAGGTCAGGTCACTTCAGGGCAGGCCACGTCAGGCCAGGCCAGGGCAGGCAGTGTCAGGCCAGGTCAGGCCAGGTCAGGTCAAGTCACGTCGGGTCAGGTCAGGTCAGGTCAGGCACGACCAGGCAATGTCAGGCCACGACAGGTCAGGTCAGGTCAGGTAAACTCAGGTCGGGTCAGGTCAGGCCAGTACAGGTAAGGGCACGTCAGGACATTCCAGGTCGGGTCAGGTTAGATCAGGTCATGTCAGGTGAAGTCAGGTCAGGCCAGGTCAGTACAGGCCAGGTTCGGTCCGGTCAGGCCAGGATAGATCAGGTCACATCAGGCCAGGCTATGTCAGGCCAAGTAAGATCAGGTCAATTCAGACCAGGTCACGACAGGTCAGGTCAGGTCAGGTCAGGTCAGGTCAGGTTAGATTATTTAGGTTAGGTTAGGTTAGGTTAGCATACGATAGGTCAGGTTAGGATAGGTGAGCTATGGTTAGCTTCGATTAGGTTAGGTCAGGATTGGTTGGGTTAGGTTATGTTAGGTTAGGTTAAGCTAGGTTAGCTAGGTTAGGTTAGGTCGTGTTAGGTTAGGATTCTTTATGTTAGGTTAGGGAAAGTTTTTGTAGGTTGGGTTTGGTTATGTTACGTTTGCTACTGCTTGTGTATGTTTGGCTAGGGTAGGTTTTACAGAGTTAGGATAGGTTAGGTTAGGTAAGGTTAGGTTAGGCTACGTCAGATTAGATCAGGTCTGATCAGGTCCGGTCAGGTCAGGTCATGTCATGTCAGGTCGGGTCAGGTCGGTTAGTTCATGTCAGGTCAGGGCAGGTCTGGTCAGGTCTGGCCGTCTCAGGTCAGGTGAGGTCGTGTCAGGTCTGGTCATGACGGGTCAGTTCCGGTCACGTCATGTCAGGTCAGGC
>NW_016914452.1:11726-12771 GCF_001483705.2 Eufriesea mexicana | reverse complement strand
ATCAGGCCAGGCCAGACCATGTAAGGTCGCGAAAGGTATGGTCAGTTCAAGTCCGGGCAGGCTAGGACATTCCGTGTGGTGCCAGGTGAGGCCAGGTGAAGTCAGGTGATGTCAGTTCACGTCAGGCAAGGCCAGGTCAGGTCAGGTTAGGTTAGGCTATGTGAGGTTAGGTTAGGTCGAGTTAGATTGTGTTAGATTACGTTTGGTTACGTGACGTTAGGATAGGATAGGTTAGGTTAGTTACGTTTGGTTATGGTAGGTAAGCTAATATTTGGGTAGTTTAGGTGAGCATAGGTTTTGCAATATTATGTTTGATTAGGTTACGTTGTGTTATGTGAGGTTAGGGTAGGTCTGGCTTGGATAGGCTAAGGTAGGTTTTGCAAAATTAGGTTAGATCAAGTCAGGTTATGTCAGGTCAGGTCAGGTCAGGCCAGGTCAGGTCATGACGGGTCAGTTCCGGTCACGTCGCGTCAGGTCAGGCCATTCCAGGTCGGGTCATATGATGTCAGGTCAGGTCGGGGCAGGTCAGGTCAGGTCAGGTCAGCTCAGCTAATGCCAGGGCCGGTCAGGCCAGGTCAGGTCAGGTTATGTTATGTAAGGCTAGGTTAGGTTAGCTAACAATAGATTAGGATATGTAAGGTGAGTTTAGGTTAGGCTTGATTAGGTTAGGTTAGGATTGGTTGGGGTAGGTTATGTTAGGTTAGGTTAAGCTAGGTTAGCTAGGTTAGGTTAGGTCCTGTTAGGTTAGGTTTCTTTATGTTAGGTTAGGGAAAGTTTTTGTAGGTTGGGTTTGGTTATGTTAGGTTTGCTAAAGCTTTGGTAGGTTTGGCTACGATAGGTTTTACAGAGTTAGGATAGGTTAGGTTAGGTAAGGTTAGGTTAGGTTATGTCAGATTAAGTCAGGTCTGATCAGGTCCGGTCAGGTCAGGTCATGCCATGACAGGTCTGGTCAGGTCGGTTAGTTCATGTCAGGTCAGGGCAGGTCTGGTCAGGTCTGGCCGTCTCAGGTCAGGTCAGGTCGTGTCAGGTCTGGTCATGACGGGTC
>NW_016914452.1:3567-8622 GCF_001483705.2 Eufriesea mexicana | reverse complement strand
TCAGGTCGGTTAGTTCATGTCAGGTCAGGGCAGGTCTGGTCAGGTCTGGCCGTCTCAGGTCAGGTCAGGTCGTGTCAGGTCTGGTCATGACGGGTCAGTTCCGGTCACGTCATGTCAGGTCAGGCCATTCCAGGTCGTGTCAGGTGATTTCAGGTCAGGTCAGGGCATGTCAGGTCAGGTCAGGACAGGCTAGGTTAGGATATGTTATGTTAGGCTAGGTTAGGTTAGAATACAATGGGTTAGGTTAGGTTAGGTGAATTTAGGCTAGGTTTGATTACGATGGGTTAGGATTGGTTGGGTTGGGGTAGGTTAGGTTATGTTAGGTTAGGATTGGTTGGGTTATGTTAGGTTGTGTTAGGTTAACTTAGGTTAGGTCATGTCTGGGCAGGTCAGGCCACGTCAGGTCAAGTCAGGTCAGTCAGTTCACGACAGGTCAGTGCAGGTCAGGCCACGTCAGGTCAGGTCAGGTCAGGTCAAGTCAGGTCGGGTCAGGTCAAGTCAGGCCAGGCCAGGCCATGTCTGGCTTGTCCAGGCCAGGATAGGTCATGCCATGTCAGGTCAGTTCAGTCCAGGCCAGGCCAAGTAAGGTCACGACAGGTAAGGTCAGTTGAAATCAGGGCAGGCTTGGTCATTCCAGGTTGGTCAAGCTAGGTCAGGTCAGGGCAGGTGAAGTCAGGTCAAGTCAAGTCAGGAGGGGTCAGGTTCGGTCAGGTCCGGCCAGGATACGACAGGTCACATCAGGCCAGGCCATGTCAAGACAGCTAAGGCTAGGTCAAGTCAGGTCAGGTCAGGACAGGTCAGGTCAGGTCACGCCAGGATTGGTCAGGTCATGTCAGGTCAGGCCAGGATAGGTCAGGTCATGTCAGGTCAGGTCTGGCCAGGCCACGATAGGTCAGGTCACTTCAGGGCAGGCCACGTCAGGCCAGGCCAGGGCAGGCAATGTTAGGCCAGGTCAGGCCAGGTCAGGCCAGGTCAGGCCAGGTCAGGTCAAGCCACGTCGGGTCAGGTCAGGTCAGGTCAGGCACGACCAGGCAATGTCAGGCCACATCAGGTCAGGTCAGGTCAGGTAAAGTCAGGTCGGGTCAGGTCAGGCCAGTTCAGGTAAGGGCACGTCAGGACATTCCAGGTCGGGACAGGTTAGTTCAGGTCATGTCAGGTGAAGTCAGGTCAAGTCAGTTCAAGAGGGGTCAGCTTCGGTCAGGTCAGGCCAGGATAGGACAGGTCACATCAGGCCAGGCCATGTCAATCCAGGTAAAGCTAGGTCAAGTCAGGTCAGGTCAGGACAGGTCAGGTCAGGCCAGGATATGTCAGGTCAGGCCAGGATAAGTCAGGTCATGTCAGGTCAGGTCTGGCAAGGCCAGGTTAGGTCAGGTCACTTCAGGGCAGGCCACGTCAGGCCAGGCCAGGCCAGGCAATGTCAGGCCAGGTCAGGCCAGGTCAGGTTAGTTTATGTTAGGTTAGGATATGTTAGGTTAGCATACGATAGGTTAGGTTAGGATAGGTGAGCATAGGTTAGGTTTGATTAGGTTAGGTTAGGATTGGTTGGGTTAGGTTATGTTAGGTTAGGTTAAGCTACGTTAGCTAGGTTAGGTTAGGTCGTGTTAGGTTAGGTTTCTTTATGTTAGGTTAGGGAAAGTTTTTGTAGGTTGGGTTTGGTTATGTTAGGTTTGCTACAGCTTTGGTAGGTTTGGCTAGGATAGGTTTTACAGAGTTAGGATAGGTTAGGTTAGGTAAGGTTAGGTTAGGTTATGTCAGATTAAATCAGGTCTGATCAGGTCCGGTCAGGTCAGGTCATGTCATGTCAGGTCAGGTCAGGTCGGTTAGTTCATGTCAGGTCAGGGCAGGTCTGGTCAGGTCTGGCCGTCTCAGGTCAGGTCTGGTCGTGTCAGGTCTGGTCATGACGTGTCAGTTCCGGTCACGCCATGTCAGGTCAGGCCGTTCCAGGTCGTGTCAGGTGATTTCAGGTCAGGTCGGGGCATGTCAGGTCAGGTCAGGACAGGCTAGGTTAGGATATGTTATGTTAGGCTAGGTTAGGTTAGAATACAATAGGTTAGGTTAGGTTAGGTGAATTTAGGTTAGGTTTGATTACGATGGGTTAGGATTGGTTGGGTTGGGGTAGGTTAGGTTATTTTAGGTTAGGATTGGTTGGGTTATGTTAGGTTATGTTAGGTTAACTTAGGTAAGGTTATGTTGGGACATGTCTGGTCTGGACAGGTCAGGTCAGGCCAGGATAGGTCAGGTCATGTCAGGGCAGGCCACGTCAGGCCAGGCCACGCCAGGCAATGTCAGGCCAGGTCAGGCCATGTCAGGTCAAGTCACGTCGGGTCATGTCAGGTCAGGTCAGGTCGGTTGGTTCATGTCAGGTCGGGGCAGGTCTGGTCATGTCTGGCCTTCTCAGGTCGGGTCAGGTCGTTTCAGGTCTGGTCATGACGGGTCCGGGCGGTTCGTGTCTGGTCGGGTCAGGTCATGTCAGTTCAGGTCAGGTCAGGTCAGTTCAGTTCACGACACGTCAGGTCAGGAGAGGCCATGTCTGGACTGGCCAGCCCAGGACATGGCAGTGAATGACCGGTAAGTTCCGGTAAGGTCAGGTCAAGTCCGGTCAGGTCAGGACATATCAGGTCAGGACAAATCAGGTCAGGACAGGATAGGTCAGTTCATGTCAGGTCAGGTCTGGTTAGGTCAGGTCAGTTAAGTCCAGGCCAGGCCAGGCCATGTAAGGTCATGACAGGTCAGGCCAGTTCAGGTGAGGGCAGGTCAGGCCATTTCAGGTCGGGTCAGTTGAATTCAGGTCTGGTTAAGTAAGGTCGTCTCAGGGCAGGTCAGGTCAGGTCAGGACAGGTCAGGTCACGTCAGGTCAGTTCAGGTCAGATCAGGTCAGTTCAGTTCAGGACAGGTCAGGTCAGGACAGGCCATGTCTGGTCTGGCCAGCCCAGGACATGCCAGGGAATGCCGGGTCAGTTCCGGTCAGGTCAGGTCAGGTCATGCCAGTCCATGTCAGGTCAGGTGATTTCAGGTCACGTCGGGGCATGTCAAGTCATGTCAGGTCAGGCTAGGTTAGGATATGCTATGTTAGGCTAGGTTAGGTTAGAATACAATAGGTTAGGTTAGGTTAGGTTAGAATATAATAGGTAAGGTTAGGTTAGGTGAGTTTAGGTTAGGTTTGATTACGATGGGTTAGGATCGGTTGGGTTGGGGTAGATTAGGTTATGTTAGGTTAGGATTGGTAGTGTTATGTTAGGTTATGTTAGGTTAACTTAGGTTATGTAATGTTAGGTCATGTCAGGTCAGGACAGGTCAGCTCAGGTCAGTCAGTTCATGCCAGGTCAGAGCAGGTAAGGCCAGGCCAGGCAATGTCAGGCCACGTCAGGCCAGGTCAGGCCAGGTCAGGTCAAGTCAGGTCGGGTCTGGTCAGGTCAGGTCAGGCACAACCTGGCAATGTCAGGCCACGTCATGTCAGGTCAGGTCAGGTAAAGTCAGGTCGGTTCAGGTCAGGACAGGCCTGGCCAGGATAGGTCAGGTCATGTCAGGTCAGTTCAGTGCAGGCCCGGCAATGTAAGGTCACGACAGGTCAAGCCAGTTCAGGTAGGGGCAGGTCAGGACATTCCAGGTTGGTCAGGCTAGGTCAGGTCAGGTCAGGAGAGGTCAGGTTCGGTCGGGTCAGGCCAGGATATGTCAAGTCACATCAGGCCAGGCCATGTCAGGCCAGGTAAGGTTAGGTCAAGTCAGGTCAGGTCAGGGCAGCTCAGGTCATGTCTGGCCTTCTCAGGTCAGGTCAGGTCGTGTCAGGTCTGGCCATGTCTGACCAGTCCAGGTCAGGTTATGTCATGTCACGTCAGGTCATGTCAGTCCAGGCTAGGCCAGGTAAGGTCACGACAGGTAAGGTCAGTTCAAGTCAGGGCAGGCTAGTCCATTCCAGGTTGGTCAGGTCGGGTCAGGTCTGGCCAGGCCATGTCAAGCCAGGTAAGGTCAGGTCAAGTCAGGACAGGTCCGGTCAGGTCAGGTCAGTTAAGTCCAGGCCAGGCCATTCCAGGTAAGGCCATGACAGGTCAGGCCAGTACAGGTAAGGGCAGGTCAGGACATTCCGGGTCGGGTCAGGTTAGGTCAGGTCAGGCCAGGTGAAGTCAGGTCAGGTCAGGTCAGGAGAGGACAGGTTCGGTCAGGTCAGGCCAGGATAGGTTAGGTCACATCACGCCAGGCCATGTCAGGCCAGGTAAGGTCAGGTCAGTTCAGGTTAGGTTATGTTAGGTTAGGTTAGGTTAGGTTAGCTTGCGATAGGTTATGTTAGGATAGGTGAGCTTAGGTTAAGTTTGATTAGGTTAGGTTAGGATTGGTTGTGTTAGGTTATGGTAGGTTAGGTTAAGCTAGGTTAGCTAGGTTTGGTTAGGTCATGTTAGGTTAGGTTTCGTTATATTAGGTTAGGAATGGTTTGGGTAGGTTGGGTTTGGTTATGTTCGGTTTGCTAAATCTTGGGTAGCTTTGGCTGGGATAGGTTTTCAAGGTTAGGATAGGTTAGCTTAGGTTAGGTTAGGCTAGGTTAAGTCAGATTAGGTCAGGTCTCATCAGGTCCGGTCAGGCAAGGCCATGTCATGTCAGGTCAGGTCAGGTCAGTTAGTTCATGACAGGTCAGGGCAGGTCTGGCCAGGTCTGGCCTTCTCAGGACAGGTCAGGTCATGTCACGTCTGGTCATGGCGTGTCCGGGCAGTTCGTGTCTGGTCGGGTCAGGTCAGGCCGGGTCAGCTCTGGTCAGGTGGGGTCAGGTCATGACGGGACAGTTTCTTTCATGTAAGGTCAGGTTAGTCCATACCAGGTCGGGTCAGGTGAATTCAGGCCTGGTGCAGACATGTCGTCTCAGAGCAGGTCAGGTCAGGTCAGGACAGGTCAGGTCACGTCAGGTCAGTTCAGGTCAGGTCAGGCCAGTTCAGTTCAGGACAGGTCAGGTCAGGACAGGCTATGTCTGGTCTGGCCAGCCCAGGACATGCCAGGGAATGACGGGTCAGTTCCGGTCACGTCATGTCATGTCAGGCCATTCCAGGTCGGGTCAGGTGATGTCAGGTC
>NW_016914452.1:0-434 GCF_001483705.2 Eufriesea mexicana | reverse complement strand
GGTTGGGATATGTTAGGTTAGGTTAGGTTTAGTTAGGTTAGGTTATGTTAGGTCATGTCAGGTCAGGTAGCGACAGGTCAGCTCAGGTCAGGTTAGATTATGTTAGGTTAGGTTAGGTTAGGTTAGGTCAGGTCACTTCAGCGCAGGTCACTTCAGGCCAGGCCATGTCAGCCAGGTAAGGTCAGGACAAGTCAGGTCAGGTCAGGAGAGGTCAGGTCAGGTCAGGTTAGGTGATTTTACGAAAGGTTAGGTTAGGATAGGTGAGCCTAGGCTAGGTTTGATTAGGTTATGTTAGGATTGGTTGGGTAAGGTTACGTTAGGTTAGGTTAAGCTAGGTTTGCTAGTTTTGGTTAGCTCATGTTAGGTTAGCTTTCGTTATGTTAGGATAGGGAAAGTTTGGGTTGGTTGGATTTGGTTATGTTAGGCTTGCTAAA
>NW_016914451.1:0-1679 GCF_001483705.2 Eufriesea mexicana | reverse complement strand
CCCTTGTAAACGTAAGGAGGAAGAATTCCATTGGCCTACTGTAGCCATTGCAATGCTATAGAAGCTGGCTGGAAAATTCAATTATATTGCCATTTTCGACTAATATCGTGGTGAGCTAATTTTCTCGCATAAATGAGGAGGAAAGAATCTATTGGCGTGCTGCAGCCATAGCAATGCCCTGGAATCTGCCAGGAAAGCACAATTTTATTGTCATTTTCGACTAATCTCGACGTGAGCAAACTTTCTTGCTTCGATAACGAGGTAGGACACTATTGGCGTGCTATAGCCATTGCAGTGCTATAGAATTAATCTCGACGTGAGCAAACTTTCTTGCTTCGATAACGAGGTAGGACACTATTGGCGTGCTATAGCCATTGCAGTGCTATAGAATCTGTCTGGAAAATTCAATTTCATTGTTATTCTCGACTAATATCGTGGTGAGCTAACTCCCTTGTATACGTATGGACGAAGAATACTATTGGCCTGCTATAGCCATTGCAATCCTGTAGAATCTGGCTAGAAAATTCAATTTTACTGACATTTTCGACTAATATCGTGGTGAGCGTATTTTCTTGCATAAATAAGGAGGAAAGACTCTATTGGCGTTCTATAGCCATTGCAATGCTATAGAGTCAGGCTGGAAAATTCAACTTTATTGAAATTTTCGACTAATATCGTGGTGAGCTGACTGTCTTGCATAAACAAGGAGGAAAGATTCCATTAGCGTGCTATAGCTATTGCAATGCTATAGAATCTGACTGGAAAATTTAACTTTAATGAGGTTTTCGACTAGTATCGTGGTGAGCTATCTCCTTTGCATACGAAAGGGGGAAAGATTCTACTGACGTACTATAGCCACTGCAATCCTATAGTATCTGGCTGGAAATTTCAATTTTATTGACATCTTCGATTAATATCGTGGTGAGCTATTTTTCTTGCATAAATAAGGAGGAAAGATTCTATTGGCGTGCTATAGCCATTGCAGAGATATAGAATCCGGCTGCAAAATTCACTTTTATAGACATTTTCGACTAATATAGTGGTGAACTAACTTTCTCGCATAAATGAGGAGGAAAGACTCTATTGGCGTGCTATGGCCATGGCAATGCTACAGAATCTGCCTGGAAAATTCAATTTTATTGACATTTTCGACTAATATCGTGGCGAGCTAGCTGTCTTGCATAAACAAGGAGGAAAGATTCCATCGGCGTGCTATAACCATTGCAATGCTGTAGAATCCGCCTGGAAAATTCAATTTTTTTGACATTTTCGGCTAATATCGTGGTGTGCTAATTTCCTTGGGTAAATAAGGAGGAAAGATTCTATTGGCGTGCTATAGCGAATGCAATTCTACAGAATCTGCCTGGAAAATTCAATTTCATTGTTATTCTCGACTAATATCGTGGTGAGCTCACTCCCTTGTATACGTAAGGTGGAAGAATTCCATTGGCCTACTATAGCCATTGCAATGCTGTAGAATCTGCCTGGAAAATTCAATTTAATTTACATTTTCGGCTGATATCGTGGTGAGCTAATTTCCTTGCATAAATAAGGAGGAAAGATTCGATTGGCGTGCTATAGCCATTGCAATGCTATAGAATCAGTCTGGAAAATTCAATGTTATTGTCATTTTCGACTAATATCGTGGTGAGGTAACTTTCTTGCATAAATAAGGAGGA
>NW_016914450.1:86166-185319 GCF_001483705.2 Eufriesea mexicana | reverse complement strand
CGCTGTAAAATTCGAACCACGTGACCTACAGCCACACAATTTTCACACATGGTAGGTATGTACATGAGCATCAGTTTGATTCTGCCCGCAATCGATTTGGCAGCCATGGAAAAATTTTGACTAAATTCATTCTCTGAGACAGACAAATTTTTGGTCCATAAATCAGCAAAAAATGTCGCAAGGTCGAAAGCTCGCGAAACCCATACGTACCCATAGTGCACACTGTAAGCTCTAGCATACTCAAAGCTCGCACTCATAGCTTCAGTAGGAAGCTTGCAGCAGCATCAAAAGTAGCCCGCAAAACCGACACATTCAGTCCGAATTTGAAACGCTGTAAAATTCGAACCACGTGACCTACAGCCACACAATTTTCACACATGGTAGGTATGTACCTGAGCATCAGTTTGATTCGGCCCGCAATCGATTCGGCAGCCATGGAAAAATTTTGACTAAATTCATTCTCTGAGACAGACAAATTTTTGGTCCATAAATCAGCAAAAAATGTCGCAAGCTCGAAAGCTCGCGAAACCCATACGTACCCATAGTGCACACTGTAACCTCTAGAATACTCGAAGCTCGCACTCATAGCTTCAGTAGGAAGCTTGCAGCAGCATCAAAAGTAGCCCGCAAAACCGACACATTCTGTCCGACTTTGAACCGCTGTAAAATTCGAACCACGTGACCTACAGCCACACAATTTTCACACATGGTAGGTATGCACCTGAGCATCAGTTTGATTCGCCCCGCAATCGATTCGGCAGCCATGGAAAAATTTTGACTATATCCATTCGCTGAGACAGACAAATTTTTCGTCCATAAATCAGCAAAAAATCTCGCAAGCTCGAAAGCTCGCGAAACACATACGTACTCATAGTGCAAGCTATAAGCTCTAGGATACTCAAAGCTCGCACTCATAGCTTCAGTAGGAAGCTTGCAGCAGCATCAAAAGTAGCCCGCAAAACCGACACATTCTGTCCGACTTTGAACCGCTGTAAAATTCGAACCACGTGACCTACAGCCACACAATTTTCACACATGGTAGGTATGTACCTGAGCATCAGTTTGATTCGCCCCGCAATCGATTCTGCCGCCATGGAAAAATGCTGACTTTTTCCATTCGCCGAGACAGACAAATTTTTCGTCCATAAATCAGTAAAAAATGTTGCAAGCTCGAAAGCTCGCGAAACCCATACGTACCCATAGTGCACACTGTAAGCTCTAGCATACTCAAAGCTCGCACCCCTAGCTTCACCAGGAAGCTTGCAGCAGCATCAAAAGTAGCCCGCAACACCGACACATTCAGTCCGACTTTGAAACGCTGTAAAATTCGAACCACGTGACCTACAGCCACACAATTTTCACACATGGTAGGTATGTACCTGAGCATCAGTTTGATTCGCCCCGCAATCGATTCGGCAGCCATGGAAAAATTTTGACTAAATTCATTCTCTGAGACAGACAAATTTTTCGTCCATAAATCAGCAAAAAATGTCGCAAGCTCGAAAGCTCGCGAAACCCATACGTACCCATAGTGCACACTGTAACCTCTAGCATACTCAAAGCTCGCACTCATAGCTTCAGTAGGAAGCTTGCAGCAGCATCAAAAGTAGCCCGCAAAACCGACACATTCTGTCCGACTTTGAACCACTGTAAAATTCGAACCACGTGACCAACAGCCACACAATTTTCACACATGGTAGGTATGCACCTGAGCATCAGTTTGATTCGCCCCGCAATCGATTCGGCAGCCATGGAAAAATTTTGACTATATCCATTCGCTGAGACAGACAAATTTTTCGTCCATAAATCAGCAAAAAATCTCGCAAGCTCGAAAGCTCGCGAAACACATACGTACTCATAGTGCAAGCTATAAGCTCTAGGATACTCAAAGCTCGCACTCATAGCTTCAGTAGGAAGCTTGCAGCAGCATCAAAAGTAGCCCGCAAAACCGACACATTCTGTCCGACTTTGAACCGCTGTAAAATTCGAACCACGTGACCTACAGCCACACAATTTTCACACATGGTAGGTATGTACCTGAGCATCAGTTTGAGTCGCCCCGCAATCGATTCTGCCGCCATGGAAAAATGCTGACTTTTTCCATTCGCCGAGACAGACAAATTTTTCGTCCATAAATCAGTAAAATATGTTGCAAGCTCGAAAGCTCGCGAAACCCATACGTACCCATAGTGCACACTGTAAGCTCTCGCATACTCAAAACTCGCACTCATCGCTTCAGTAGGAAGCTTGCAGCAGCATCAAAAGTAGCCCGCAAAACCGACACACTCAGTCCCACTTTCAATCGTTGTGAAATTCGAACCACGTGACCTACACCTACACAATTTTCACACAAGATAAGTATGTGCCTGTGGATCAGTTTGATTCATCCTGCACTTGATTCGGTTTCCATTGAAAACTATAAACTCTGTGTGGTAAATAATGAATACCTGACATTGTTACTTATCGAACTGTTTATTAATATTATTACTTTTTACAATGATTACATCTATTTTTCTAAACTATTGCTCATCGTTCATTATCACACGGAAAAGGTACATTCTTCCAGAGCTCGGTCGGACACACACGTCTCTTCACGCTTCTTTTATTTTTGAGTGTTGCCATGCATACCCATTTACTCGTCAGCACACATCATCTCTCATTCACACTTACTTAAAAGCTAAACATTCCCACACTTCCATTCGCTTTGGGAGTCAAATTTTTCGTTCAAAAATCAGTAAAAAATCTCGCAAGCTCGAAAGCTCGCGAAATCCATACATACTCGTACTGCACTAAGTAATCTCTCACATGCTCAAAGCTCGCACTCCTAGCTTCTCTGGGGAGCTTGCAGCAGCATCAAAAGTAGCTCGCAATACCGTCATACTTGGTTCGACATTTTCCGTCTTTGATACGCTGTAAAATTCGAACCACGTGACCTACACCCACGCAATTTTCTTACATGGTAGGTATTCACCTGATAATTTGTTTGATTCATTCTGCACTCGATTCGGCCTCCATAGAAAAGTGTAGACTCTTTCCATTCCCGCTGATAGCCATATTTTTCGTCAAAAATTAGTCACATGCGCATGTTATCTAAAGAGCGGTAAGCTAATTAACTTGGTGCGAAATATATAAATTCTCTATCCTCTTATTCCCCCTGCATTTTTACGTCATTTGCATCTGTTTTATTTTTTGTCTTCTAATTTGTTATCAGCAGCCAAGAAAATTTAAAGATACCAATCTTTCGACAAATCGAAAGATATCTGCGTATTTTGTCCTGCTATTCGGCAAAATTTCCTGCTATGGCGACACATCGCGTAGTTTTGAAAATGTGTCGGATGGCGAGGAAACTTCGCGGTATCGGCCGGTTCGACAACGGATTTATCGGCCTCGAGGCCGGACAATGAACGCAGCGGAAATGTTTGCCGCTATTTCCTGCACCGCGACGTCCTTTTTATCGCCACGGATGCTCGAAACGGAACTCATCGTTCCCTCGTCGAATAACGCCGCTAAAGGAAAGCAAGCTCGTTGTCCCGCGAAAGCGAGCGCAAATTTATCGCGACCTCTTCAGCGGATTTATGCGCCGGGGATGGATGATTTTTACGCGAACAAGGCAACCGACTTCTATAGGATGAGAGCCCGCGTTGCGGCGAAATGGCGTTCGCTTTCCGCCATTGTAACGGAAACGACGAGCTGGATAGCTTGGGTAGGCTTGAGGAACAGGAGGAGGAGGGTGGCTGTAAGGAAATTCGTCGAGAAATTTGGGCAAGGATGGGTGGGTAGTACAGAAGTGCCTTGATTGCAATAAATAAGAATTATTTGCAGAATTTGCTGCTGAATTTATTTTTTATTTTAGTTTTAGAGCAGTCGGGGGACTGAGTTTATTCGTTACAAATGAAGTATGTTATATTTTAAGATATTTGCTCTATCACTGCATTGGAAATTAAGATGACACTTTGTGAAATAGTGGATGGATCATGGAGCTATTGATCTAAATTATTATGAATTTAAAATTAATTTGGATTTTGAATGCGATTCGTAGGTGAATAGAGGAGGAGAATATGTAAAATCCATAAAGTATCCAGTATGAAGAGGTATAGCAAAATATAATTATATTATGTCTTATGATTCACGTTTGATCATTGCATTAGAAATGAAGATCAATCTTTGACAAATGGTGAGTGGATCTTAGAGGAATGTGATGATTAACTGGTAAATTGAGATTATTTTAGGATGTTATTATGGAATGTGATTCTACGGGTGGATACCAAAAGATATTTTGTTGAGAGACTAATTTCGAATATACCATAAGTGAAGTCTATAGAATATCGTGTATCGGGACGTATAGTAAAATGTATATCATGCCCCAAGGTGAAAATCTTTCAGAATAATAATTTCTGAATAATTAGACACTTCTCGAACAAGAGTCAACTCGTCAACTTCGAGATTTTGAAAACGAAAATTGCAATTGGTCCATACCAAATTTAAAATGCAACGGGGATGTTAATTAATTCTAAATATCGATTTTTAAATACAGCGAAATTCAATTAACGTCCAATTAAAGCGCAATGATCACCGATTTTTGTCATAATATCTGCTGACGAGGAGGCTTTGAAAAAGAGAAAATATCTGCGAAAGCAAAGCCACAATAAAATACGAAGTTTGCACAACGTGAAAAATAATCTTGCGGAAATGTTTCATTAGTTGCCACGCGAATGGATCATTAGAGGTACGAGGTACAGTATTTTTCCAACTGTCATAATTCAACCGTACTTCCATAGATAAACTCCGAAAGGAAACGTTCCATTGATATTTCGGATGTATAAAACTCCATCGAGCAGAAATTGCGTAAAACAATTTTTAATTTCCTATATTCACAGTTCCTATTCAAACTTGTCACCCAAGGCATAGAAAAATATAAGATATTTATCGTATAGAAAATTCAAATGTCTCTACACTGCTCAGTTCATATTCCAAAATATTCTCTACTTCGAGAAGATCTCGATTCCTATTTCGAGGAATCTCGGGCAATAATTAAAACCTTGAAACAAGAAAATTTCGTATATTTTCGATTCGTGTTAAACGTGTCATTTAAAAAATGAAATAATCAAAAAATATGCGGTATTAATCGTGTAGAAAAATGGAAATGTTCTTGCATTGCTTTTACTTCGAATATTAAAATAATTTCTATTTCGAGAAATCCTTTATTCCTATTTCCAGGAGTACCGAAGATTAATTTCGAGAGTTTCGTATTTTTTACATTCAAGCTACAAAATATGGTCACTGCTAATTACTACTGCGAGATGGGCGTCTCTCAAAGACAAATTCAATCTGTAAAAACTCGGCAAATTGAAACAAGGTATGTTTTTCGTGACTGGATTTATCTAAAAGCTCATATCTCTGCGAAATTATTTGAATTTTATTTTGAAGTTAAAACTCTTTCTCTCTATTAAAAGGACATAATCGCAGCTCTACGTATACATTATTTTACGATGGTAGGAAATGATTACGCATATGGGACGAAAAATGAAAAAATATTTCGTAGATTCCAATTTTAATCACGATACGTACTAATACAGCTTTTACCAATTCCACGTTGTATTCTTTCCATTCAAAACAAGTCACTTCAAAGTTAAACTGAAGCAAAGAAACGGGTATGTACGTCAAACATGATCAAACAAGCGAATGCAACCAAGTAGAAAAACAAATATAGAAAATACATAGGAAATATTGAAATTGGAAATTCCTTGCAACACAGTCAATCGAAATTTACCTATTGTTCGCATACAAATACATACATTCGTTGTACAAAGCATTTCCTGAAAAATCCCCTCGACTTCCAGCGAAATTATAAAATTACGTATAGCAGCAAGTACTCGAGTAGCTATTTCGACACGAGGTGCACAAAATTTGCGTTTTATCGCGCAAGTATAATCGAAAGCTGCGAAATACGAACTCGATTCAATTCCAGCGTCACCTTCGATGTTCTGCTATGAAAGCCACGTAAACCCGAGGAAAAAAGGATCTCGACTGCTCGAAACCGATCGTCGTCACGAGCGATTCGTCGCGGAAAGAGGAAACGAGGTTAACCGTAAAATAAAGCTCCGTCGATAAAATTCACGTGGATTCGCGGAAGAGTACTCGCGCGTGTGGCTGCGACAAAGATTTCCGTGGAGGACGCGAAATTAAGAAGAAAATATTTGATCGTCGTTGGGGAGAATTTCTTGGTTGGTGAGGAGTTGGCAGGTTAGAGGGTTCGGGGTTGAGAAAGAGCACGGCCGAAGCGATTGCAACGAGATATTCGCCGTGAAAAGTAGAGCTAACGACGCAAAGCTTTTAGCGGCGAGAAAGCACGCGGAAGGGGAAGAAGACAATCTCGAACTGGCAATTGGCAGACAATCGAAATCTGTCAGCTTATTTTTACACGAGATTCGCTCCACTGGTCTTCTAGCGTGCACCACGTAGCCGCGATTGCGGTGCATTTTTATGTATATTTTTTATTAGACCTTGGCTGCAGATGGAGTGAAATAGTGTTTTACGAGAACCTTTGCGTGTATTTTTTATTGGGCTTCTGGTAGAAACCGAGTGAAATAGCGTTTCGCTAGAATTGCGAGGCTGTCGTGGTCGTTGAAAAACAGCATTTGAAAAAGTGCCTTTGATAGAGCAAAGTAGCTTTAATTATACGCGTAATTCGATATTATTCCTCTCACCACATTTCTCCTCTCTTTATTTAGCATAAGAGTCAAGTCCCGGATATTTTATTTTACTTTTCCCTTTTTTTACAAAATTCATACTGACTTTTAATTAGGTAACAATATAATTATATTTAATTATTTATCTTCATCGTACCGCTATGATTACTATGACTTGTGCATATTATATTTAGCTACTTGTCATAGCTCGGTGGCTCTAGTGTTAGTCGTAGAACAACTGATCTGTAACGTGTACCTAAATGTACTAATACATTGACAGAAGTAATCGCAGTTTTACGATTAAAGTAAACGAATGTTAATATAGCTGCATTTTTATTCAAGAAATCGATATCAATTCTTTGAAAATCTGTACGATTTTAGTAATAGCGAAAACGAAAAGTCTGAAAACAATTCAATTAGTTTTGCAGCTCTGATACGAAGAAAATTTTTCTGCGGAATTGCAGATCAATATCGAAAATCGAGGCTTGTACAATAAATGGAATAATAATAATCGATGGACACAGAGGTATAATTCGTAATTTTATATCCAACTGTTGAGAATTGTTAATTTGCACAGAGACGAAAAATGTATAATGTATCGTTTCATTTTGAAAATGTAATGAAACGGATGTAACGAATGTAAAAATGAAACTTATATTACACGTGAATTTATAATTCTCATTAAAATGGACCGGGACCAGTTTATTTATTATTAACGAATTTTAAATAGTAATAACTCCATTCAAGATGTTATATTATTTACGACGCGTCTTCTCTATGGAATTAGTAATTTCCATGTTATTTATAGAATATAGGATATCTGCATAAATCAAGACCCCTCGTAAAATCGAAGTAACGTGTTTGTAATTTAATGCGGTAGTTACTATGCATTATGATGTAACGTTGATTAATTGCATTCGACCGCTTTTTGTTGCATTATTATTTCCAGTAAGAACGAGTGCGCGAGTGAATTAATGACACGCGAGAAAACTGTTTTTAGATATTCGTAATTTCAATTTTCTATTAAAACTGCGGCTGAGAATTATATTTAAACAAACTGGATTTAACGCTTAATAATTTTATTTCTAACGAAAATGAAATGAAATTTTGCTCGTCTTTGAAGAATCCTAATATCTATAGAAATACGTACTCGTGGAATAAAAAGTTGAAGACACAGACTGTGCAATACAGAGGTACAACAAGAAATTAAATAAAATAAAATAACCAAAGTGTTAGGTAGAAATTTTAGCTATAGTATCGAAGGAAGGAAATGCATCGTAGGAATAAAAATGACCTAACGTAAAAGATACTGTCACGATGTTATTGCATGCTAGAATATCGATCTATAACAAGAATAAAATAGTTATTGACATCGTTTCAGAACGTCCAAATTCGGTTGATTCTCCGTTTACTGACACTTCGAAGAGTCTTGTTTCCTTCGACTTTTAAATCACGCGTCTGGATAATTGATAAATTTTCCAACATCAATCTTGCACATGACGAATAAACGATAAAGCATAAAAGCTCTGCGCAACGTGATAAACGGTTATAGATAAGGCTCGTTATATCCTTAATGCGTTCTACATAGACTTCAGGCTGACCGCGAGCAATTCTGTTTAATTTTCTCATTAAATCAAGCGAAGCATATTACCTTAGTAATAGGTTTCCGTAACGCGAGATCATTTTGGATATGTGCCGAATAAACACGTGCAGCATCGACCCTAACAGCTACAGCACCGAGGTGTAAAGGAACAATACCATCATGCTATTAAGACATAGTGGTCATAAAAAGCCAATAACGCGTAGAAGAAATTCGTTGCGATAATCAGACTTGGCAATTTATTTCGTTGCTTGGATTTACTACATCGTGACAGAAAAATCGTAAATCTATACTTCTTGCCAGCGCATTTTCGTATAGGAAAATTGACCTAATCTCTAAAAATTGTTGAAAAAATGAAATATTAAAAAGGTGATTATATACGTGTACTATATATTACGTAATTCTATAATTACATATTTTTAATGTTGTTTTTTAAGAGATTATTTTATATGGATTTGTTTAACGTTATCGTGTACGTGAAAAATTTATGTACACCCAAAAAATTGGAAAATGTAAACAGTAATATGTGTACCTGCAGAAATAATTTAAAAAATATAATTTTACAAAAAATTATGAATTTGGTAACAAAAGAAGACGAATATGATTAATCATTGACAAGCAGCTAACAGTGGAGTTATTATAAAACCTCGATTAATAAATCTCTCGATTTAAACCTCAAATTAGTCAAGCCTCGTTCTAACTGCATGTCTCGCATTCTAGTACGTAATTTACGAAACATTAATTCGATATATAACACTAATACACGCGTATCTACGTTTAACTTTCATTTTCAGAATTACGAACAAGATAGAACGCCTGTACCAAAAAATCGTTGCTGAAGAAAGAAAGGAAATAAATAAATAAAATATTTCAATTTCGTTTTGTACTACTGCGTGAACGAAAGTCTTTGGCAAGGGAGGTATGTGTGCAAGTGGATAGAGTGGAAAGAATGTTTACACCAGAGTGTCGATTGCTAAAGAAAAGGGAGTCTAGAAAAGCACTTGAAGATTTGCATATGAAATGACTGATCGAGGAAAAAGGAAATGAGTTTGGAAAAGGAGAAAATGTGCGAGGTTTGCGAAAAGGGACAGTGAGATACAGCGAGTATCAGAGGACAATGTGCGAGTACGATTATATTATTATTACAACTAGATATCTCATATGCATTCTACCTTTTCATCTGCCTAACCTGGTTCCACTGACACGCGAGGTTTAAACATAAAAGAAGCCCTACTATTTTAAATTCGAAAAGAGCAAAATAAAATCCACGGTATTCAGGACTGCACGGTATAATCCTGGAAATATTAAGCACGAACCACAGCAACCTGTTTGCAAGATCCAATTTAACAGCATAACTCGCCTAAATTCAGCCGGCCAAGGTTCCTCGAAGCAAAATCCCACGAAAGAATACAAATGTCCGGGCGGACAAATGAGTAAAAAACACGAGCATAATCGCGCGAGGAGCTGTGAATGACGTCGTTTTTGAAATTCTTCAAGAAACATCCGTTGAATTCACTGCGAGATTATACAACTGATGCTTGGCCGGCGCTGGAGAATCGAAATATGCACGGACACCGGCTGAAACGTTGGCGAAAGAAGAGAAACGAGAATTTACCTTGAGTGTATCCTGCATGTTTTGTACTCGGCAGTGCATATCTACTTTAGCACCGAGTTGCACGGTAATGTTGCTTTCTAGATCCTCGAAAAAGGGCCTGGGCTCGGGAGTGCCGCCCGTTTCTGTAGCGAAACTTTCCACCTCGTATACCTGCGAATCAAAAGAGAAACGTGATACAAATTTCGTTCAAGTTCCGCCCTCTATTCGCACGTGCGAAACGATCGTTGCTGAAATCCGTAATAGCGACCCCGTTAAACCGGTTAATTAACGATTCGTTGTTTACGAGTTTCACAGAGTTCGGTATTTTCAAGATTATTGACAGTGATACTAGTCGTTTAGGTGTTTGGAGGGAAGAAAAATTTTCATCGTATAATTGGCATTCCGAATGGGAGAAATTAATACGCGCTATAAGCAATGAAAGTTGAAAGGAAAAAGACAAATTTTCACCACCCTTTAAGAATTTTCATATACGCTGTGTATAATGATAAAACGAGGAAAGATAAATATAAAAATAAATGTTTCTTTCAGTATATTTTATAACTGAAATATAATTCCAATGTGTATTTGACAACCGATTATTCCAAACTTCGTCGAACCGTATGAACAAATATAACTGACAATAGGTGGCACTAAACGAATAATACGAAGAAACATATCGATTTAAAAGTGAATCCGATACGAAAGGAGTGAAACACAAAGCGCAGTGTGAAAGAACTGATTGAATTCGTCAACGCGAATAAAAGGAATATTTTTTCGTCTCTAACTGGAGCATAAAATATATTTTTCCTCAAACATTCAAACATTATTCGTTCATATCTCGGATATTAATAAAATAAAAACAAGAAAAGAAATAATCACGATCGAATTCGTTAGTCTAAACGAAACATAGGAGTCTCAAGGATTAAACATCTCTCATCACCTTCTACTCAATTATCCATTTCCATTTTATAAAAGTTTAACCCTTTGAAGATGACTTGGACACGATTTTTTTATGCATAATTGACAAATTTTAGAAGATAGATTTTTAGAATGTAATTCTTTGGACTTGACATTTTTCTATCCTAAGCTAGGTAACATCTTTTAGCATTAACAGAGAGCTATCTAATTTCAGTATCCCCTATATATATTTCAGCTGTATTTAATTTGTGAAATTACCCAACAATATTCCAAAATATTAATCTTAAAGATATAGTATTCCACGACAAATTTTGAAAGATTTTTTAAGAAACGTCATGTCACAGGGTCTATATAGCACACAGACGTCCTCGAAGGGTTAATGGATTACGCAAAAAGAATCTTGGTAAACAGAAGTGTGGAAAGAATTTCAATTTGAAGGGCAAAGCTATTAAATTTATGGTGGAACTGGTTGAACACTTTGTTACGGAAAAGTCACGTAAATATTTGAGAAGACCCCTGTCCTGAATGCTTTCGCGCCATCACAAAGGGATTACTGCTTTGTCCGACAAGCAGCAGAGAACGCGACAAAAAGTGTGCCCGGTAGCTTTTTGAAAAGACATTTCAACTGCTCATTCCAATTATGCAGCCGACTTACCTCGGTAAAAGGCGAACTGAGCTCATGCCAGAACGACCGCGGCAGGTTTTCCAGTCCGGGAAACGGCTTAGCACCTGAAACAACTTAGAACCAGATTATACGTTTCGTCGTCTAAGCTTTATTACAGAGATACAACGATATAATTAAACTACCTTGCAAATTTACTAGCCCCCATCCTATCTTCAGCTATCCACACTCCTCGTTACGATAAATGAACGACACTCTTAATTATCCGAATGAGCACCGGGCTGTGCTAGTCCGGATTAATCGATGCAAGGTCTATTACACCGCGATAATGAAAATTTTACTAAAAGCTGCGGGAATGTACCGCGATTATGTTTAAATTCGATAACGGGAAATTATATGTCATCGAATTCGGTACGGTTTATATTCTATTATATTTTGGTTAATAACGTGGCAACTGTAAACCGACTATCTGTCAATTACTGCACACCTTCGGCACGACCCATACACGAAAATATTCCAACGCGTACATTAATATAGCTACCTTTGACAATTGATAAAGAACCATGCTGGAGGGTCCATGACCGATTTTTATGATATTTAGCACAGTAGTAGAGTAAACGAAAATGTGAAACTCGTATTCTTTTTAGTCTGACATCGACCACGTTGAAGGGGTGAAAATCGGGCTCAGAGTAGAGGTTGTGAAACCTGTTTTATGCAATATCTACCAAACTATTGGTATGCACATGTAAGAAGGAAAATCCAAGATTACATCCGTAAAATTAGGAAATAATTCAACAATATTTATCAGAAATACGAATCATGATTGTGCCGGTGTACCGAATGGAAAATCGCTTTAAGTAAATAATTAATCGAGATGAGTAACAATATATCAATTTGACTGGAATGGAATTATATTGTAACTTTTTAGTTTTTAATTAATGACGCTTTTGTTTAATATCGTACACCGTTTTTAAATATTTTCGCGTGATGCATATTTATGATAAATGTACCCTAAATATGATACACATCGTCCAACTATTTTCCAATTTTATACAAACCAATACTACTTTTAGACTTCCATCTCGTCATATAGATCACTGTTGTTTCAAATACCTCGGTCTAACACACGCATATCGCACGCTAAAAACGACACGTAAACGTCCGAATGCTTCCACCTACGAATGCCTATTCGTTCCATTCTTCTCGCTAGACCTGCCACTATTTTCGTTACGCAAATATTTTCCTTGTTAACACTTTCAACATCCGTATATGTAGAATATATCTAAAAACAAAAGATTTTATCGCGAAGTGTAACGAGAAACTGAAACCTTTATTCGAAAAATGTTTTTGACGGACACACAGATAAATGGTATGCATGGCATGGTTGCGAGGAACAATCGATTCGCTTTTTCCCTCCGAACAATGTATACCCTTTCTGCTGTTCATTCGATTTGCCGCGCTCGAGGTAAATCATTTACACGGTATGCTCGAAAGAAGAAGGTAAATCACTAGAGGCGTGCAAGAAGCTGACGGGAAAGGAACGTCTTTTCTTTAATAAACCGTGGCCGACCTACTACAGGGATTCACCCTGAGGCGCACCACCCATCCGAGTCATCGCCTAACAACAAAATATATCCCGTGAAAACAACCCCTGACCTGATTTCGCTGTTCCCGCATCTAAAGCACGAGCCTGCAACGTAGTATTACTAATGAATCCACTATAGCGAGGCTCACGGATATTGGCTGTTGAACGTAATTGAGGGACAGCCCATGCTGGTCTACCTCAGATGTCCTTTCCTCAAAGGAGAGACCAAATATATTCTCTTTGGCCTGACGCACCCCATGAAAGTCGCGCAATTCGACGCCAAAAGCGCTGAAGCACGCGTCAGATTCGGAAGGACGGCTTCATATCCCTTCTGGCTTGAAAAATGATCCTGTCCAGCCAATATCCCCGAACCATAGCAGCTTCTGAATTTTTCTCCTATTTTTCTTCCTTACTTCTAGCGAAATTTATGTCTGACATCGTGCTACGTGTTAATAGAAAAAATTAAAAATGCTGACTAATGATAATAAATCATGATACAGTTGGTTCCGAATGTCTCTTCTACTCTTTTATCTCGCACTGAGGATTAACTCAGTGTGTCCAATGAGTAGCTTGACTCGTTAACGATAAAAAATGTTCGGGAATCGTAGAATACCAGGACCTAAATTCTCTTTTTGGTCTCGCTTTATTTCAAAGCGACGCGAAACACGTGTCCACCGTCTCTTCATTTGTTAATAACATAGGAGAAGCGAAAATGCAGAAGGAATGCGACGATGAGTATCATCGGAGCCTAAAATTGGCATTTTTCGAGATCTGTCTTGAAAGACTCAATTCTTTTAATCGTCTAGCATCACCGGCTATTTGACCGATTTATCCTGCAGAGGTAACTTATAATCATGACGAGGACGTTGAAGCGAGATCGCAGAGGAACGAATTGAAACAGCGAGGAAAGGAAGAAGCAGGGCGAAAACGGAATGGACTGACGCTGTGGGAGTAAAAGTTTGCGAGGTGATCGTTATAAATCACCACGGTAAACCGAGATCAATGCCAAAACGTTGCTCCGTCTCTTGATCCTGCTTTGCAAAGAGAAACAAAACGTTTAGCCGTTGGTTCGGAAGGAAAGGGATGCAGGGCGAACAAACAACAGCGACCACGTCGTTAGTGTAATAGACGCGGAAAATCGAATTACTATGGAAACAATCGCGAAGTTGGAGAACGAGTGCGCTGCAGTGGAAAAGTTTTTCACTTTCCAGGGAGTAGAAGGAAACTCGTTCGGCTGTCGGCGAATAGAATGGCCTTATCAGCAGCGAGCACACGCGGTCGTACGCGAGTTTCCAAGACGATACACATAAATGTATTCCCCTTGCAAGGTTACACGGCGCGCCAGATACTGCGGAGCGAGAGTAAACTTTGCTGAAATAAGAGATCTGCTATGAAAAATTCTAATGGAGAGTTCACCATACCCCTGTATAATTAGCGAATGGTTAAATCCTGCAGGAAATTAACAAATTTTTCCTGATTTCGTTTCTTTCCTTTTCCATCTAGTATCGAGATAGAAAATAGTAGAAATTTTAGGCTTGTGTACATTTTTGGAGATTAGATTGGCAAAATTTGAACATGTGGTAAGACTGGGTGAAAGTGTACTGGTAACTAAACGTACGGCAGATATGCTTCGTAACCATGTATAGCATACTTAATGGTGATAACTTGGGAGACATGAAACTCAATGTTGACAAGTACGGAAAGGTAGAATCCGGAACTGGTAAGCCAAGTGTCCCAATAACAAACATAGTTTAGCCACAAGATTATGGAAGTTGATACCGAGTATTCTGTGGTCATGAGGTTTACCGCCGGCATCAAGAGAATGGAATTCATAACCTCAACGACTTCAAAGTGATGGGAGAGAATTGAGGGCATACGGTCATTAGGTACTAGATTAGGAACTAGATTAATACTATGGATAGATCCAGTTGAAGATCAAGATACTAAAATTCGATAAATTTTGTGGTATAGTTACGTAAAAGCTAATCAAAAGAGCTTTGGGAATATATAATTGAACGTTAGAAAAGCAATGACAAAACTTTCGAGCAATTCTGAGGGTCCCGAAAATTATGGGGATTCTTTGGATCTTAGGAACTCCTGGAATCTTGAAAGTTTCGATCACTATGATCCTAGGATTACAAAAGTCTCGTTTAGATACTTTCATAGCACTTTTGAGTTTATTGATACCTAGTCCTCTATTTTTAAAATCCTAATTCAACGTTTAATATTATAGGAATTATACAAGGACCGACTGACTTAATTTAAAACTTATTAAAGACAGAATAAATTATACGATTTTAGGAAATACCATTGTTCGCAAAAACCGATTCAGGAGTCTTTGAGATATGATTCTGTCTCCAAATCACCCATATACTAACTATCGTGATCAGACTCCTTAGTATCCAATTCCAGGCTTGTTTGTGTCGCATGTTACAACTCTGAGATATCGAGCTTCATTACGACGAGGTCGGGTATGTCATGTTTCACCAGCTGGGATTCTCGATATTCAGTCTCGCGACTATCAAAGTAACTATAAGTGGAAACGGATAGGACACATCCTGGCGTCGCTTCTAATCCTTCCTACAAATAGTTATTTTAAAAAGAGGAACGCACATTATAGAAAATAACTTTGAATAATATACTGATATATAATATAATAAAGAATAATGTACCAAAGAATAGAATAATTATTATAATAAACTTTGAATGATACACTAAACTAAATATGTCTCTTTAAACTTTTTGACCTATGTATGTGTGTATATATATTTACCTAGATCTGTCACCTCTAATAATCTATTTAACGAATTAGTATAACTGGTGCTCGTTAAAATTACATCCACGTTGAAGTACAATTTAATACGGGTTTATTATATTTATTGTATCATAATTATATAATATTTAATTGTAATCATGGACGCTGTCGATACACTCATCCTTATCGACTATCACCTAATTCTATTTCAATGTTCCTTTCCTCGTCAACGACATCGATTGATGCAGTGACACCCAGGGTTGCATATAGTACTCTGTCAGAGCTGTTCCCAGCTTTACTCGCGAGTAAAGGGATTTACAGGCTTCCTTCAATTCCGTGTATTATGTTCCATTTTAAGACTGACGCAGAAGAAAAAAGGAGTCATGCTAGATTTATTGATCCATTTCTGAATCCCTCTGTGCCCGTAACGACACAACGAGCTATTCCCAGTCGCAGTATCCCTGGTTGGACAGTTGCAGCAACCTATGCTAGCATGGAATGGTTCAGAAGTAAATTTCTACATGACTAGAACAATTAAATTGTCTATCCAATAGCTAATAAATTGAACAGCCTTCGAACCTCTTTTGTTCAAATAATTTCAACAATCCTAAACGAGATCACTTTATAGTGACTTGAAAAATAAGAATCCAAGTATTGGAACAAAGGGTTCCACAGATTTCGACATCTGTGATTGTAAGGAGTTCTTCAAGTGTAATAGATGAAAATTATTTTTCCAATAATTTGTTTCCAACAAAACGAAACTGATTATAACAAGGTGCCATCGGATAGATAGCTAAGAAAATATAATTATGCGTCATCTAGAATCTAGCAAAATAAAATACGTGGTATAATTGGGTATTAGAATGACAGGTATTACTATTGGATCATATTTGACCCAATAGCCAACTCCCATCACGTGCGACTATCTCGTCATCCGCTGTCCGAGGGTTAATGGGTGACGTTGCAATTTATCCTGCTTGTCACCCCCTGGTAGTTGCGGGTCGAGGGGTTGAGCGATGATTTTGAGATATGGGCGAAATCGCTATGATAACCGTAACGACGGTACATACAGGGGAACAAAGCCGCGTAGAAGACTTCTCCCTTAGCCTCTGCTGTGTCTTCCGATAAAGATTAAACCAAAATAACGATACCTATTGAAACATACGTGTTGAAATGCACATAGCTTTACCCCTTGAAGACGAATAGTTAATTTAAAAAATAGAGAAATGGTTTTAAAACGGATTAGATTTTGTTCCCACGACGGCGGCTAACGATGGCGATTAAGTTCGAGTCTCGCCTAATCTCGCGAAATTTCAAGTAAATGGCTGTTCATATGAAGAGACTGCAATGGAATTTCCAGTCAGTTAGATGCTGAGCCGTCTATAAACACTCTCTTGGTCAATGAACATTCAATTGAACGTTCAACTTCGTTATCACCCTAAGATCATAATCCTTCGGTCATAGGACCTAAACTTTGGGTCTTAAACAAACCTAAGTCGTAAGGAAATCGATTTTCCCAGGAAGAGCTTGATTAAGAATCCCTATTAAAATTTAGCACCCTTATTTCCTCGGACGTTTACAGCTTCTCTCACCTAAGCAGTCGGACACGTAAAGTTTGATGTCTAATAAATTTTACGATCGCGTCTCCTATCTGTTTAGTTCTATTAACTCAGAGAGATTCCAGGTTTTCTTACGTATTTATCGAGGTAGCTTGCAAATTGTAGATTTGTTAAATTAGATTGGATCTGAATTATTTCAAAGACAGGATGCAAAGATTATTAATCTGTTACCTATGAACAACGAGATAGCTCATCATGCAAAGTATTGATCTTATAGACCTAACAATTCACTTCTTCAATGGCTCTTTGCCTTCTAATATTTACTCGTGTTTGCATTAGACACACATTATACTTTCATTCGCTTGAACTAAGATTAACCTGATTTTAAGTAATTTTCTAACTCTGTGACTAACTCCATAGCAAATTCTGAGTAATAAATTATCAGGTTAATAGAACCATGCTTTTCTCTAACTCTCTAAAGAACCCAACAGATTATGTTCAAGACGAAGACTTTCCGAAAATTTCCTTGGATTGTCTAAAATACCGAGTAAATATTATCTTCAAAATGGAGGTCCCTGCGAAAATTAACTGTTCAACGAAATAAAATTTTCTCTGACTGTCCAAGATACTGAATGAATACCTCCAAAATTTATTCTGCCTAAGAATGTCGTCCCTGACGATTTAGAATAATCGACAGAGATCATCTTCCAAGTGCAAACTGTCTACGAAAATTGTCTCTAATCCACCCTCTCTTTATTGTTTATGATGTATATCTTTGATGTTTACTTCGATATTTGTTGATGGTCTATGATCTACGGCTCTCACCCGTTATGCTCACATTTGGCCCTATGGCTGTACCACGAGTCTCACACGATATTATAGGCAAAGGGGTTAACGTGATCGCTTTCATCTCGCAGCTGCGTGCTTCTCGCCTCGTTTCACTAGCAATGCTCGGACATGTACGCGTGTGCCAGTGCATATCTCGATACAATTCTTGCATAATTCCCGTGATGATTGCACTGTCATTTGTTGCGGATGAAATTGAAATACGCGCGTGTTCTTCCATTTGTATTCGCACCGGCAGAAACTCCACTGCTGGTTGATTTGCTGTTCCTTTTTAATGCAATCGGTCCCGAGTTTTCAGATACTCCTGCCTTGATGAAATAAAAAGAAGATGGCTGCCGGCAAATCTACGAGTTCGGTAATCATTTATACAGAACCGACGAAAATACGAAAACGTTTATAGCAAACTTTCGATCGCGAAGGTCTTAGATATCAATTAACGACAAACTTTAATAAAGAGAAGGAAGAGAGGTTCACAAATGGTTTTTGGGGTATTGGTAATAAGGAAGATACTGGTAGTCTGTTAGAAAAATTGTTAAACTGGGAAATAATAAATAAATGATTAAAAAAAAGGAGCTCTGTGCTACCATTTTGTTTTCCTTTTCACTGCAAATTTATAACACGCGCGGCAACAATTTTCGTATTACTTTTCCCCGAGTGCAATTTATACTCCGAATAGTAGGAAGTAATTTAATTGCCTGAAATTGAGTTAACAGTTAAATTCCTGAATTATAATCATGCACTGATTAACCAAAAAATATCGCGCACGCGAAATACAGGGTAAATACTTGCATGGAGTTATTAAAGAAGCGTAATTGGGAAATTTAATTGCGAAACGCGCTGTGTTCCCGAGCTGAAACTACCTTTCCGTAATAAGACGAAGAACGAGAACGCGTAACAGTTTGCGAATAAAAATTATAAATATACACCAACTATACTTTTTTCATAGTTCCGTAAAACGTTAAATCTGAACATCTAAACATAGCAAGCGGTAACTTTCATAATGTAAAAGTAATTTGAAGTTGTAAAACCTTCTCCCATGAGCATACTGAGATTGAGGCTACGGTAGCTCCTAAACTCCGTACAGAATACTTTGGAACGTAAACTTTACGCGAAAATCGTTACCCGTTACGGGGGGGAAAAAAAGCTGCCTCTAAAAATCGAAAAACTTCGTACAACATTGAAAACTTCCAAAGTACAATCACCCATGCCACCCATCCGCGGATACAAAACCTTTGAAATTTCCAATCACGTCAAAATTTTAACAGTATGCACCACTCTAGGTTTCAGTAACAATAACAAAACAACGGCTACAAAGGGGTATATTAGCACGTTTCACGTCATCTGATTCCATAGCAGTAACCGCCAAAAGTAAAATTTTGATTAAACGAACACACGAGCTATTTTACAATTACAAGTTAACAAAATTATATAGACACCATTTTATATTATATTTTATCATTCGAATTGCAAGTATTACGCGTAAAATAACGAAAAAGAGAATAAAATGATAAAAATGAAACGAACGAAATAAACTAAGCTTGGTGATTTCATAATAACCCATTTATTTATAATATTCTTTCGACGTTAAATCTGTTACAACCAGTCAAATGATATTACTCCATTGTAAAATATAAATGTTTAATTATCTTCAAAATAACAGGAATAACTCGATGTACCTAATTTTGTGTCCCCGGGAAACCTTTACCGATTGCTCGCACAATTTCTCAAAGCTGTAATAAATAAAATATTACCCTTCCAATCATCTAACGAAATCGACGAATAGTCATCATAATCAAAATGTGTTGATCAGAATTCCAATCTGTCGCCATTCACCTCGAGCACGAACAAAGCTAAACTCCATGTTACTGATGAATAAAATAGGATCACTGATTAGAAAAAAATATAATATAAAAAGGATAAAGATTATGTATGTACTTTACATCTTAATTGAACCTTTACTCGAAGTCTGTACAAAAGTGTGAAACGAGGAACGATGTAAAGAAAATTTCAGAAATTTACTAGCATCCTGGGATATCCTTCATTCCATGCAAAACATAGAAACTCATTGCACCAAGTACGCATCCAACGGTCCAGCTCTCTAATCAACCTCGCGATGAACACGACGACGAACGCGAAACGCAACAAAGCTTCGGATTTTTAACACCGTTCTTCGCGTCTAAGGTTCCGGAAAAAGTAATAAAGCCGGTTGCCGCGGTGTCAGTGGTCTTTTGAGTCGAAAGCGGAGAAACTGAGCAATCTCGCCGGTTATAAAGGCCGCGGTGGCTGAAAGAGACACAGCCCAGCCGAGGGGAATAAAGTAAGGAAAGTAGAATTCGAAAGACCGCGAGGGAGGGCAATATCTGTGCATCAAATTCGGCGGGTGGAACGGCTTCGAGCCGTTCTTGCGGAAGGACTTAGAACACGAGCACCCTTTTCATTTCTTCCGACGAGAGGAAGAAAGACTCTGGCCGACTTAACGACCGAAAATTATTTTCCCGAACGATCTTAGCCGACGACCTATCCACTGGCTACCTTATTTTCTCCCAATCTTCAAGCTTCGCTATACTTAGGCTCCTCGGCGACTCTTCTCGAGCCTGCCAATGCTCCCGTTTCAACGAACCGTTTCTTTGCCTCGTTTCTAACGATTTCTCGAAGAACGACGGGATAATCCTGGAGAAATTTATCAGCTCGAAGCTGAAGTATAGAGAGAGAGAGAGAGAGAGAGAGAGAGAGAGTGAGAGGGCGGGGGAGAAAGAGGAGTGGTGGTCCTTTCTGGTAGGACCAATCTCGGCGCTGAATTCGCCGGCTACACACACACGTATACAGCTTCTATGGGAGAAGGAACGAAGGGACTTCTAATATCTGCTAGAAAGACGGAGCACATAATCTTCCCGGAAGGATAAACCCGGTTACCGGTCAGGATTTCGAAATACGTCCCGGGAATGTCGTCCGCAGGATTACTAGACGGGTCCGCATCGAGCCGAGGTACAAAGGAAATTGTTTGCGGACGCGAACCCTCGCAACTGGACGTTTAAATTGCTTCGATGATGCGCCTCGTGGTTAATCTTTTGGACGGATATAATGGAATGTTAGAGTTGTAATAAATAATATATCGTTGGTGGACAGGTTGAATTTACGGGGATAGGTTGAGTAACGAGATTGTGATTCGGATTAGCATGATTCATCGAGGCTGAATAAGTATACCTGCCTGTGACATCATTGTGGATTTTATAAATAGCAATAGGTCATTTATACGCCTGATTGCATTTTGCGCAATATTCTTCTACGTATTTCGATAATACCCGTGAGAGATTTAGTTTAAAGACGGTATTTTTGTATAAATAAAACGGACAGTTGAGTTAACTATGGAAATGATTAATTATTGACTTTATTTTAACAATATTTTACGAGAAAATAAGCTATTGTTTTACTTCCGATAAAAATATCGATGTACAAGAACCAATACGGAAGCAATTTTCGTTCAAAGGACAAGACGTGAATGGCAACCCGTGCAAACAAATTTCAATTTATTACGTGATTTTATTTAGAAGTTAAATTCATATGAAAACCTTTCACAGAACCGATGTTGAAAGAAGATTATAAAACAACTGTTAAAATAAAGTACGTACTAACAGTAAAAAAATATAATATTGAATAATAATAATAAATCTAACATTTTCGATAATCTTTAAAAATTGAAAACAGAAATATTTGAATAAAATGTCGGGAAATATCAAAATACAGAACAAAGAGGAAACACGAAACTTCTAACGTATTATTATTTTAACGTAGAGGATATTTTCCTTCATTTTATCTTGAAAATTTATTCAACCAATATACCTCTCTCTTTTCCATGAATTATAATACAAACTATCCTCCGGGATCTTCTTTTAATTTCCCAAACACGAAAGAACAATACTTCCCTGTCTCGCTATTTTCGTGAAATTCAGTTTTCAAAAAATTCATCAACGGGACAAATAAATATTACCTCCCAACGATAGCCCCCCCCCCCAAAAAAGAGAAAAGAAATCAATCGAATTACATGAAATCTAAAATAAATCCCACGGATACGATCTATCAATTTAATTCCGATATATCTAGTTTCCCCAGACGAAATGAAAAACATAAGCTACCATAAGCGAAACAGAATGGGATCTTGCAAGCTTCCTCCACGATTTCGCAATCTCGATAGGAGACTCTGATTCAGGATCGAAAACTCCGTCGAATGGAACGTGACTTGTCGCTCAGTACAGCGTCGAATTTATGGATCCTGTCCGTGCTCATGGAATTTATGGGAATCCAATGCCTTAATTGGAAAATTATAGGACAATGTCTGGAAGCCGACCGTTCAGCCCACAACCCGTTATTCAACGCGTATAATCGACCCCTCACTGATAGTCGACTTTCACAACCGCGCCGCGATATTTTCTGTCTCGATAAGGGTGGCAGATACCCCCGGATCGGGTTAACACGACCACCATAGAAACGATTTCGCAGGAAGAGAATTTTTGTCAGCTGCCATTGAAACGTGATTGATCTCCGAATTGCGATTTAAAAGATACTGGAATTAATTTTCTTTATTTCTCATTTACCTTTGATTTATTTTCTCCTTTAATTGCTTCTATAATTTTCGTTTCCTTTCTTTTCATTTCGGGGTATGGGAAAGGAAAGGAATTTTTAAAAATTATTTGCTATCTCGAAATTGGATATTCGATAGGAGGAATTTGGTTTCCCCCTGTGCTATTTTCCGTTTTATTTTACTATTGCTCGTGGCCTCGCACATATCTTTTCATTTCTATTTTGCCTTTTGATTCGTTCGCTCCTCTAATTCCTTTTATAATTTTTATTTCCTTTTTTGTTGAGCGAAATAGGAAAGGAAATTTTCAAAAGTTATTCGCTATCTCGAAATTGAATATTTGACACAAAGAATTTTATTTCTGGCTTTGATATTTTCTATTTTGCTTTATTATCCTGCGTGAATTTGCAAGGTCTATTGTCCACGTTTTTCGCGATTTCGAGATTCTATGAAATTTGTTTCGTTTATTCCCAGTTTTTGTTTATTCACAGTTTTGCCTTCTGCAACGTGTCGAATAGGAGTAGCGTTTTATGAACAAGCGTCGTTCATTTGATCGTTCAAGCGAGAAATTCTAAATTCTAAATTTGGAACTATTTTATGAAAATTAAATTTCGAATGGTTTCGAATATCCTTGGCAAAAAAGGAATATTCAAGATGCATAAATTCCCATCGTTTTGATATTCGAACGAGACAAAGCTGCTTCTGACAATTTTCAATATTCGTTCAAATATTAAATTAATGTAAATTCCGTTCTACAAATCAAATTACTATACATTCAATGTTATAAATCGAATTGGAAAGAAAAATTTCAAACGAGGAGTGTGATAGGTCGCGAAATAAAGTAAAAAAAGATAAAAAGAAAAAAGAAAATGTATAACGATATTTGTAATATCGATATTTATTATAATAATATTAAAAAATAGGATCCAACTATATTTAAATAATCTCGATAATTTTATCGCAAAGTACGATTGCAATGACGAGAGAACGGAACAAAAGATTGAAATTGCGTGGATCAATTAACTGGTAAAAATTTGCATTTGCTTACCTAATGAAGTGGCGGCACACAAAACGTGTAGCTGGTGAACCAAAATAGAGGCCACCACGGCCGAAAGACGACTGAACATCGTAGTCGATTCTCAACTCATTTCTGTTTTGAAAGTCGAGACTCTACGCCTCTGCTCTCCTGCCGATCTGAAATTTCAAAATAAAAACATTTAGGTTCGAACGACTATGTCTACGCAAATGTATAAACACAGAATTTTCGTCTCGTTACCTTTTACATAGATTAAAACATTCAAATTCACGGTGCACGATTAACGAATGATAATCATTTATTGTATCGGAATTTTGATTTTATAGACACGCATGAATTAATCACCGAGATATATATTATTCTTGACAACAAAACTAATTATTTTGTGTATGTACATGTCGAAATTTACTGGTAATTAAATCACACGCCATACGATTAATTTATAACACGTGCACATATCTCGTTTAATATTTGCAAACGTTTTGACAATATCTTGTTTAATATATAACGCTTGAAATATTTAACGAGAAAGAAAATTTTTTTAGAAAAACCGAGAAATTTCAATATTAAATAATTCACCTTGAATTGTCATTAATAATAATTTACCCTCGCTGTCTAAATGTTTTTTCGGCACCATAATTGCGTAAAACAGAATTACGTGCACCCTTCCATGTACCTATGTGTCTGAATAAAAATCTGAGAGAATTCTTATAGCATCTTTGAACATCTTAAATTATGACAGCGATAACAATTTCGACGTTTTCAACATTTAATAAAAATTTAAATATTCCCAATTCGAAGTCATAATATAAGTTATACGATTGTTTGCAAGGAAGCCAAGCATAATTCGAACACTAACCTAATTCACGTCTTCGTTGTTATTAGTAATAATTAATGTAAGGAAATTTTAAAACAATATCATTATTCGCATAATTTAAATATTAATCTTTATATTTAAAGCCTCGATATACGTAATTTAACGGGAAAACCTAAGTACCTGAAAAATAACAGTAGCAATCCTGATTTACGCAATAAGGGTTACTATAACATCGTCGTCGATATAATTGAAAGATAAATATAATTTTCTTCGCTTTTACATCGAAACTCGAAATATAAATTTTCAAGAGTGAATATGGCAAAGCAAATGGCGCGCTGATCGAGTTTGTCGACAAATTGACACTGCGATTGAATCTTATCGCTCGATAATCAAAGATAAAGCACGGAACGAGATGAATGCGGTCGTTAATTATACTCTTGCTTCCCCACTGCACAATGTCAAACGATCCTGGCAGGCCTACCGAAATCTCCATGGACTTGGAAATAACACCTCCGGTTGCCTGGGGCTGACCCAATCGGGTTCACGAGACACAAAGCCTCCCTAGGCAGAGATCAATGCGTTACTCGGCCCGATCTATGTATGTGTCCCAGAAAAAGGATCGACCCTTTTGGGGGCGGATTAACAGTTTTACACACCGACATCCGCCACTCTCTCGTGTCCCACTTCTTTGCAAATATCGTCTTAATGAATTTCCAACGACCCCGTTTCCTTTCGGAAATTCATATTTCGACTGAATTATGTATAGGGATCAAAAATATATCGGGGGTTCATATTGGTAGAGACTGGAGATCGAAGCTGGTGAATGTATGAACATTGAAACGAAGAAACGAGGATGTTTAACGTCTACCTTAATTCTTTATTTCTGCTACTACCATTTTCTTCTGTGACGATGATTATTACGAAAACGGAGTATATTCTGCTTCGATGGATTAGAAAAGCGATTTTGAAACGAGCAATGGAACTCGATGTCGTTCCTTTATTTCAACATTTTGGTAATTATAGCGAATTAGGTAGATGCATTATAAATCAGATGAGAGATTTCTTTCTTTCAGATCTTTTTACTAACTATTATCGTTTCAAGCGATATTTTCTTATCGTTTGTTAGGTATCACCGAGTTTCATATTACCATTTGTGCTTAGGTCCCGTTTTCCTTACAAATTTTCACGATTCTCGTAATTTTCGCATTCCTCATGAAAAAGTGCTTCTTGCTGGAAAACGAAATCTGGATAAAAGCAAATATTCTTGCATACTTGCACCGTGATGAGCCATACGGTTGGATGGCCGAATTGTGGAAGAAGTAAATAGGCGATAAACGATTGTAAACTCGGCGGTTGAGGCAGAAAAACGTTGAAGAATCCAGCGATCCGACAATAAAGCATCCCCGAGGACCAATTTACCCTGTCGTTCCCAAAGAATTCGTATGAAGAACGAAGCTCGTCAGGCAGATAAAGCGAGTTTCCATTGAGTCAATCGCTTTGAACGACGTATGTAGACTCAAAGGCCACAGTAAATCAGACGGTCGGTCCAAGTCAAACAGAAGATTGTTACCACGAAATTCCGCGTGATTCAATTTGACCGGAAGTTCGACCGAAAACACGCTTCACCCTCAAGTTTGCCGGTGCCGACCTAATGAATCTATCGGCAACTCTTGAACTCCGACCACCTCATCTACGCTGCAGACTCTCGACCCTTCCACGGAGTCGTCACCCATCGTTCCAGCTATCCGTACAATTCCAACGAGTAAGAGGCAGCTTTTATACCTGCGACTCGACAAGCTGCAGGGTACAGACAATTTCTTCCCGTCCCAGCAAGCTATCCTAACAGCTGTCGTTCCTCTCCGAAACTTCCGAATTATTTCGATGTCTCGTGCAGGTGCTACTCGCGTGACAAGTGGCAGTTGCTCGAATGAAAAACTTTCGCACCGGTGTCTAACGAAATCTAGATGATCCTGGAGGTATCGTGGCCAAGGAGAACGGGACCAAGTGGATAATCGGTTATCGTGGATCGCGTGGTTATTTTCTAAAACGCTTGATTGGTTTTAAGAGTCGAATTTCGTTCAACTTATTTACTCCTTTCGCCATATTCGATAGTGCATGTATCGTCGTTCGAGGATACATACGAACCATGGAAGGAAGCGAAGTAAAAATATGGAAACATTGATTGGAAAGAAAATTTTTAGTCGAAAAATAAGAATCGGTTATTTAAGTCTTGATAGATTTAGTGTTAAAAGAGTAAGGTATTTAAAAAGGGATTCAGAGGGCACAACGGAATGTTTGTTAAATATGGGAAATTATTTTCAGTATATATATTCTCATTATTATTCAGTAATATAATTTCCTTCATTTCTATTTCAACAGAAGATTATTACGTACGAATAAATCTTCTAAACAGACAGTAAATTGCGACGGAAAAGAAAATTTCGTAATTATTAGCAATTAAATGCTAAATAAACGAAAAGCTCTTTGAACGTGCGTTAAAGAGCAATGTACTATTAAGTGTACTATTAGGAAGCTAAACAGCCAGATTTTGCGAACATGTCAAACATATGAAAGCCATAAAAGAGTGCTAAACCCTGTTACCACAGAAAACACGTCCTTTCAAACAACAAAATAACCGCAATTATAAAAAGAGCCACCCCAAAGAGTAATAATCGTGGTAATGAATTTTTCCTAATTTCCTCCGCCCTCTACGCCGTTGTTCTATTTTCTCGTTAATTTGTCGACGGTGTGTGCAAGGGTGAAAATTACGCAAGTGCGTTATTGCACGGTCGGGCGTAACCACTAGCGTTATACTAGGTGAAAAAGGGATGTGCAGAAGTGAACGAACTAGCCGTTGCTGTTACCAACTGTCCTCTCACGGTGGATTACACCAACGCTGGTGAAACTTGCGATGGTGAACAAGGAAGAAAATCGCGCGAGACTAACACGCGAGCGTATCGCGTAATCTGTTCATGAGCGAAGAACAGCATTCGTTTTCATTACTCGCACGCGACGAAGCTTTTTTAACCTGCACGGATTAATCATTCGGCAAGATCGTGGCGAAAAGAGCTTAACACTCGCGCAACAGAGGAACTACGTGTATCCTGTGCAATTTATTTTCATTTTTTCGCTTTCTCTTTGTTCTTTTTTTTCCCCGGTTTTGCAATATCGTTCGCGTCGAAGCGATTAGTTTTCGAATCGTTGGCTTTTAGGATGTGGAGAATCTTCGGGAATGGTTCTTTTGGAACACCGTTAGCACATGGTTCGATTATTTTTCGCAGCGTTTGTCTGCTGGGAATAGAAGATTGATCAGGGATTTAGCGGAGATTCCTGTACTTCGGTTCTCCTTTTTCCTTTATGAAGAGAGAAATACAATATATCGTGCGATGGTAATGAAATTTGCATGGCATAGTGGAGTAATAATAAAACTGTCGTTTGTATGCCCTTTCTTTTTTCAATTAAGGGAATTATAACGGAAGAGACATTCGCACGCAAATATCGTAGATTTATCACTGAGGAGATTTAAATTCTGACATATCAGATTCAAATTTTAATGCAAGTTTATTATCTTTATTACTCTATAATTTACCGCTGAGAAATATTAAATTGCGCCGAAAATCGTAATTTTATGAAAAACGATAAGCTACAAAAAAGTCACATTTATCTTGCTGCTCGATCTCTGAGTTACTATTAGATTACAGCAAGTTACTGCCCCTGAATAATTATATTAATAAGCATTCGAGCATAGCGTTCCGCTTCCCATATCTGAACGCTGGAAGCGTACCATTTCCCCATAAAATTTCTCCCAGACGCGGTGCATGGCTTACACCACATATTACACTGCTGATAGTCCATCGTTCGCGATAGTACGAGCTTACAATGTACGCGTGATTACCGCAATGCACAGGTTACAGCGCGCAATCAACACGCCATGCTTGCTAGCCCGCGAGTAGCTGGCAAGAATATATTCCACGCGCGATAATTCAGCAATTAATCGGTTAGAAAAATTTCATTATGTTATTATATTAATTGCGCCATTATTCAGCTGCTGGAAAAACGAACCGTTGTTAAAATAGGTGCACTTTGCGTGCACTAAATGCTTCCAATTTAATAGCAATTACACCGAGCATACGAGAATTTCGTTGAATTCGGGTTTCGGGGCTCGCGAAGAAATTAAAACGATATCCTGCTGGAAAAAGGAACGATCAAGGAATTAATGGGTAATGAAAACGTATACAAAATCGTATTCGTCATTACGAGATATCAATTACATCGCGGTACGATGTTCACGTTTTCTAATATATATCTCGCATATGGAATACAATTTTGTTTGACATGTCATTACGCGAGACGAAGTTCTTTTCTCCACGTAATATTTCACACCAGACACGTTACGCGTGCGTTATGTTTTTGTTAATTAAAATGTATTTCGAGTTGTTAATTTCCATTACTTTTTTACCAGCTTCTTCGGTAATTTATTTTATATTCCTGGATATATGTATGTATTTTCTTAATTTTGCGACACTATGCACTTGATGTGTGCACGTAACTAAAATTAATCAAATATTTCTTAATTCTTCTTGGTTAAATAGTTAATTAATTTCATTTAAATCGTAGCTGTGGTATTTGCCCAATTTAAGTTAATCTGGATTACTTCAACGCACATTCCCTACAAACTTACGGATAATATTCCTATAAACGCTACCAATTATTTTGAAGCATAGATGGTTATTTATGTGAACGGAGTCATTTAGTTTCACGTTAATTTACTTGGCATAATACGATTACCACGAATGTATGTACAATATACTTCCGAAAACTCTAATACCTATGTAAGAACATCAAACAACCCCGTCAAAGAACCAACACCACCATTCGAATTTCTCAAGTAATTCTAGTAATAAGGCCAATTACCAACAGCTTCGCATCCATACCTCGGCCACTAATGTAACGAAAACAGGTTTAGGTTAGCTTCTTCGACTGTGCACCCTAACAGTTAGCAACACTATCGTCTCTGGCCACCTTCCCTGCCAAACACGATCAGCGTCGACAGTGACAGGTAAAGCGATGATAATTGATAATAATTTTCAGCTAGCGCGGGATGGGCAGCGTATGTGAAATTTAATAATCGTAAGCGAACGGACAGGCAATAGGTAGTCAAAGAACAGCCTGTGGAAGTGGCACGATTCAGTTATTCAGCGTTTCACGAGGAACACCCTAATTTCTCGTGTGCCCAATGGTTTACACGGGGGTCCATGCCACCAATGCAATTAATAACTTCCAGCTCGAGAGCCCGCGGCTAATAGCGGTTAGTTTGTCGGGTCCACGGAGGTTTATTGAGCAAACATTGGTCGAAACTACAATTGCCAAGGTCCTAGTGCCAAAATCGATCGATCTGCCACTGCGAGACAACTGCGAGAAAACGTGGTCATCCAGCAGAAATTGACACCCCCTATCGACTGTCATCGAAAGAACTTGGATTATCTACCAGAGTTTTCATCCTGACAAACAGTCGAATATTAATTTGACTGTGGTTAGAAACGTTGGATGGGGTAGAAGGTAAGAAAATACTTGGACGAGAGTGTCAGTGATCAGTACAGGATCGCAGACGCTACAAGAGCTATAGAGAGGTCTAGACACTCGATTCGAGACACTCCACGCACGAGAGTCAAGGAACCAAAGCCCCTGTATCTCAGGGTTAAAGGATCTCGGCCACATAATTTTGCGAGCTAAGGGATCCAAGTCGGGCCATTCACAGACCAAGGAACACGAAGACCATCCTGGGTGGGATTGGGAAGCTCAAGCCAGACTCCCAAGCTGTGAATGGATTCGAGCTTGACCTCCAAGGAGCCGTGGGTGTCTTTGGTAAGGGAGGTCAGGCACAAATCCCTCCGGCTTCAAGTGCTTTGGCTTGGACCCCTCGATTCTAGAACACCTGGGTTCTGCTCCTAATCTGCACTTGTCCGAGTCAAGTTCTCTGACATTGTAACAATGCGACTTGTAGTTTAGAAAAATAGCCTTTCTTCTTGATACTCATTCAACTTTCATCTAAATAGTTTTATTATCATCGTGAGATCGAGGTGATGAATCTTTAGACATCTATATAGATATTTTCCTTTTCTTTTTCTTCCTTTTTTCATGATCCGATACTAATAATGTATTCGTGAAAAGTTATTTCAGATTGCATAAGATTCCTCTGTAATAGGACGATTTTTCTCTTGAATTTTAAGCTGTTTCCCGGAAGCATTTATTTACGAGGGAACTGGTTTCAATCGCAAACATGGGAATTTCGCAGATAATTAATTCCATCAGCATTCAGTCACGAGGGATGTAATATTGGTTTCAATTCCCAAGGTAATTTTGATTTATCTATACATGACCATGAGCTATGAAAAATCCAACGAATTATTTGTCAACGTTGTTCTCACGACTACTTCCCTATGTAACTGGGAATAATTCGTCACAGCCTAGTCGAAAAATGCTCATAACCCTGTAACCAAGAAAGAGCAGTGCATGTCACATATTTTGGACACCTATTCTTCTCGTTAGCATTTGATTTTCAGATTTGCATATCTTTCCTCGAGATACAAAATTTATTTTTATTCGATCATATAACCGACGACTCAATTAATATACTAGAGATTTAATTTCCTCGAGTCTATCGTTAATATATTCGATTAATAAGCTAAAATATTTGGAAACTACTACATATACGTTTCTCAAGATTTTCGCAGGCCAACTTTCGCATTTTACGTGCGTTTTAATCGAACTCCACTATCAGACTCTCTTTCGACGAATGATCGATAGGCAGCAGAAAGAAAAGTCGAAGAACGTTCCGGATTTAACGGAATAGGCATCGAGCGAAATTCAGTCGAGTGGTTTTCCCTTATTTGAATGTCGACCTCGCTATGTCGGAACCGGGCTGTATTTCAGGTAACCGACACCGCAATCGGTGCACAGGCTGCGCGAATCACGTTCTTTCGACCACTCATTTTCTTCCTGTCTTTATTTCTAACGGATAAGTTCAGTGAATAGAGGAGATCCTTACAAAAGCCCAAGCGAAGCCATGGAGAGCGGCTTTTCTGCTCGACTTTTGAACAGAGCCAAAGAATGATCCCTGATGACCGACACGCGAATACAGACCATCCTTTTACCGAATCTGTTGCCCGTTTAGGAGCTAAGGATTAAGTAGCTACCCAGACGGACCACAATACTACCGGAATACCGGTAACATCGTATTTGTTCCCTCGGGCTTAACGTTCGGTTCCTCTGAGTTTTAATCCCATTAGCAGTACCCTGGTCATAGACGAGAAGAGGCGGGCAAGTTTTCAATCTCTTTTGCTAAAGTGTTCGATCAAGTATTCCCTTTTTTAAAGAATAGAATCATTTTCGTTTCTATATTTCCAACTGACCATGTGGATCATTTAGCAAGTGGGATGAAGCTTAATTAGCAACACGTAGCTTCGTTTTATTATAAATTTTTCATCTGCGAATAATATGGAGCAACGTATTCCCATTTCCCGATCCATCGCACAATTTATTTTTATAAGCATCTCTGTGCCGGACAAATATCGACGCACGACCCAGCATCGCGCGTTATTTTCTCGAAAACGAGGAAAACAGTCCTCTTTTTTCGCGCTGAGATCGAATCGCTGTACATTGACGCAAAAAAATAGCGAGAAAGCAAGGGAGGGAAAAAAGGAAAAAACTAATAACTCCAACAGCGTGGCGATGTCGGTGGGAAAACAAAAGTCTTTTCTTAATACGACACCGAACGACGAACCTGAATAAGTACAAAGCATTTGTTACCAGTTTCCAGAATCTCTCGACGTCTCTATTCACTCGTTGCTTTTTTCCAAGTAACGTGTGTCGGTCGTTGCTACTTCCCCTTCCCCATTGCTCCTTTTTTTTTTTGTTCAACAATGTCGCATTATTCGAACGTGATTGGAGAAAAATAAATGTAGCTGTAGCCGTGTCAGCGATAGCCGGGTACCTCGTTGCATTTCGCGTTTTTCACAGCAATCTGCGTCGAAGGAGAAGGTCGTTCGTGCAATTTTTCCCGTCCACACCACGAAATAACCGAAACGACGTCCATGGGCATCTCGTAAATAAACATGGCGAATTAAAGTCCAAGAATATAGCTACGTGCATGTTTCAAGCTCTCTCGATTTGCCTGTCATACGTCTCCGCCTTTCGATTTTAACGTGTCGTGGTGCTCGGAATGTCGATATTGTTCAAATTCGAACGAAACGATTGATTTATTTGTCGCAGAAAATCGAACAGAGCAATCTGTGTAATTGCGATAAATTTCGAATAATAGGTACTGCCTGTGAGAATTGCCTATGAGTTTTACTACAGCAGAAGCTTTGTTACGTGAATTACCTATAACGTGAACTATTACAGTCTTCTATCAAAGTTCTACTATTTCCATTACAATTATCGAGAAAAGTTAAGAAAGGAAGTAACGATTTGCGAATTTTTCTACATCTTTTATGTTCTTTAATACCTCGGATAAAACGTATTTTTAATTTTAACCCTTTGCACTCAACGATATTTTGGTTGAAGAAGAGCAGGAGTTCAAAGATTTTCTGCTACGAAGCTGACGATATTTTTTTGAGCAGTAAATAAGAAACCGTATAATAATTAAGACATGGAATTATTTGATTTCGATATTTCGCACAACATTATATTATCTTAAATTTGGCGTATTAATTAATATCGATCTTCGAAATTTTATCAAGTGGCGATTGAAGGGCGCCTCTCGAGTGCAAAGGGTTGATTTATGTATCTCAGAGGATATGGAAAAATTCTAAAATTGTTACTCTCTTAATTTTTATCGGCAAGTATATATGGACGGTATATCGTATATGACTGTACCATTCTATTGTAGAATGAAACCTATTTACTGTGACTTAGTATGAAATTGACATACTTCACTGTACGATAATGATATTAATTAGATAATATTGTCGGTGTAGTAAGATATATTAGTAGATAATAGGTATATGGCATAATGTTGCGGAAATATTGTAGAAGAAGGAGCACTGACAATCGAGAAAAGCGAAAAGGAGAAAATATAAGAAATTTAAGAGAAAAGTCTATCGTTGCAAAATCGAGCATCGCGAATTTAATCTTTTAAGTTGTACACATACGCATCCCATGCTGCAAAGGTTAAATTATTTTCAGCTTATTCGAGGAGACACGTTACGAATTTTTAAATTTCAATTCCACGCGATCCAAGTTCCAATTAAGAATCCGCTGCGATCTAATGAAACTTCTATTTTCAACCCGTGGCCCGTGAATGCTCGTCCCCGAACTCCATTGCCACTTGGCCGCGGCTTCTCGATTCCTTCCCTTTGTAAACACGCGAATCTTGCCAACTTCAAAAATTTACGAACCATCATATTTCCAGGGGAGCGTCGTCGCCGAACCCGCTCATCGAACGACACGAATTCCGCCCAACTTGGCGGAACGTGACACTCGGCGTTGTTATCGAACCCGGAATTACCGCAAATATCCAAAAGTCACCTTTCCTCGCGAAGCTCCACGATTCTAAACCCACGAATAGCTCGATCCCCGTGCACCCAACCTCCCAACTCGTTTAGATAACACGCGCAACGTTTCCGAATTCCGAAGTTGTCAAAATATTTCAACGTCACTCGTTTCCCAAGTCCGAACTCGTCAAATCCGCCAAGTCACGGAGCGAATAACCAACCGGGTAGCAAATTTCGAACCGGACCAGCTCGCTTCCCGACCATCCAACCGTGAAAACGAAACACCGAAGAAGGAAGGGAAAAAAATATGGCGAAAAGGGTACAAAAAAGGGGGGTAAAAATGGGAGGAACAACGCGGCTCGCCGGAAAATTGCCACACGTACGACTTGATCGTGAACGATGAGCCACGGGGTCGGTGTTTCGTGTCGAATTCGCGGGCTCTGGCACACCTTGGTGGTGCACGGTACTTGTTGACCCTGTTTCCGGTATGGCGTCCGCGCGTTCCTTTTTGCCCACAAATAACGGCACAGGGAAAGCACGCGCTGCGGTCTATTCGACAAACGATCTCGCCGCGCGGCATCGGCCCGATCGATCGCCGATAGACGAATCGAAAAACCGTTGGCCGGGAAAAAATAAACGCGGCCGTGCTTCTATGACGGCGGACATTCGTTTCCGCGCAGGCCAAAACGAACAACTTCTCGCCGACCGCGATACACCTTCCCTTCCGGGGGACATTCTACGCGTTGTAATTTACTCCACCCCTCTGTTCGCTTTTATTTCCCTGCCTCTTCTCTTCGCGCAGCCCTTTTATTTCGCTACCCCTTTGCCTTTCTATCTTCCCGGGATTTTTATTATTATTTTCAATTTTCTTTTTCTTTTTAGTACACCCCCGTCGATTCTTGTTGCGCCATTTTCTTCCCCCGTTACGTTGCTCGTCTTTCGGAACGCGCTTAGTTTCATTTTGTTTCTTTGGCTGTGTGAATCTTCGCCTTTCGTGTTTCCAAACGTTTTAGGTTTAAGCGAGATTTTGCATTTTCGCTGTCTAGCATTGTCTTTCATTGTCTACTTTGGGTACGAGTGAGGAATATTTGTGTCCTTTGCGTGTCGATCGCGATGGGTAAAGTCTGGGGCTTTTTGGGGTAGAAGTTTGGATTAGGTTGAGGGGATTAGTCGATTATTCGACAAATTCGTACTCAACTCCATCGAGGCAATTTATTTCTTTCCAAACGACGATACTCGACTCAGAAGCAAAATACGTGTCCAATAAATTTTTCCTCTCGTCGAACTATGTAATTTATCCCTAGAACATCTCACCTCGCATTTCCGATAGATAACCGGGATATTTAAAATATGCAAACATGGGGAAATCGGTCATTTTTATGCTGTCTTACTTCGTGCTCGTTCCATCTGCATCTTTTTATCATTTCAATTTTTCTTGCTACTCTGTTCCTCTCCATTCGCGCCATTATTCTTTATAATCCTCATCCCCGTTCTTTCCCGCGAAATTTCCCCCTTTTTTCTCCGTTCTTTCATCCCCCGAACTCCCCTCGTGTTTCCTTCGTGTCGCGAGAATCGGAATAATCCACGCGTCGCGCGTCGACTTAAAACCGTGAAACCCTGCCTGACGATTTCAGGATGTAAAGTTGAGATACGAGTCTAGATAGCTGTCACAGCTGTCAGCACTTGCACATTTTTCAGACCGGTTTCCTCTCTCGAATTTCTCTTCGGGTAGACTACCTTTTCGCAACGTAACAGAGCCACTGGGAAACGACGAAACAGTTACTTCAGTACGAGTGTTAGAAGGTTGATTTATTTTCTTTAATCCAAAAATTTTGTTTCGTTCAGGCTGAATTTTATTTTCATATCGTGATCATCTGTTTCGTGGATCTTTCAACAAGCCATCCAGAGGATCCGGCACCTAATTCTTCAGCCCATTAGAAGGATGTTTATACTAGATATAATTCGTTCAAATAAATTGATTTATAGCATGTATTTTTTGTAAATTTAAACTTTTGAGGGAAACGAATAAAATAAGGGAAAAGTGACACGAGTCACAAAAAGATTGGCATACCCACATTCCACATTGGCACCTTTCCTATGACACTGCAAATATGTAACCACGGGAATAGTATACCGGAGAGTAAATTTACTCTTATTGGACGACGAGTGTACATGAACTAAAAGTCGATTAATTTAAAAAATCCACTCGAGATCCGATGCAATACGCTTTCACGAGTCAACAAGTGACATAAACATCGACGTACAGAAGAAATTTGATGATTTATTTACATTACATACGTGATTCTCGCTGTGAATTGACTTTGGTCATGACGAACATGCATGGTATACATAAATGCTCAAAGAGTTGATTTTAAACGAAGGGGACCATTTCTGCACCTGAGATATATTATTCTCTCATAAACTATGAAACACCTTCTCGATTAATTTTCGAAATAAACACTCGATCAAATAGGTTATTCGGTTTTATTTTGATACATGCACCTTTAAAAAATTAAAAAAATAAAAGTCCACCTAGTATATCCTAAATTTGATTGTAACACTAGATTTTCCTGCTAGACCCGTCATGGTTGATCAAAGAACTAATGAATGAAAAAACAAGAGGAAAAGCAAAAACAGGGTAAGAGTAATTATTGACAAATTTATTAGACGTACATTGAAAGAAAAATCGCAAAATCAAATGACCATAACAATAACGTTGACTGTGGAATTTGAACCCTAACAGAAGTAATGTTAACAAAGTGTTATAGTTTATTTCCACACCTAAAATACCATAGTGACATTGAGTAGTTACGTCTAAAATAGCCTCTCTCAAATCTGCAAATAAACCCAAACATGATCACATATATACGATACAATTATCGTATTAATTAAGAATTAAACTACCAGAAGCACAACTTCCAAGAGTAGAGACACAGGATTCGATCATAATTCTCAAGAATTATAATTCTCAACGTCAAGACCGATCGAGAACCCTAATTCTTTCACCTCGTAATACCCCATGAAACCACGTGTACCATTGCACAGGCCAAGTATAGAAATTCACAAATCACAAAGCGCAAATTGCACGCGATGTCTGCGATAGCACTAAACTACTGGAAACAGCAACTTCTAAACGATCATGCTCCCCTTTCCATCGCCTCGTGTGTTCACAACGTCCAATTTGTCCGCCCCTTTTTATCATTTCCCCGTTACCACTCTAATACCCTCACTTGTTCCGTTTTTCAGCGGATCCCCTGATCGGTGGATCGCGGTATCGAATGGGCGGGAGACACATTAGTTAGCGGTAACAAGCACGGCGAACAACTGCGTTACAACGTGGCCAGGGCGTGTTCTACACAACCATAAAATACGTGTCACGCCGTGCCACCGTGTAAGCCTTTTCCATGGCTGCACACGTGGTCGTGAACTCGTTTGTTGTTCGAGGACCACGAAGGAAGGTGGTCTCTCTATTTCGCGAAACATTTCTTTTCTCTTGCTACCGCCACCCTGCACCCCCTCTTAGAAGCTGCATCCAATTTAACGGATATTTCGTTGCAGTTTTCCTTTTTCTACATTTTTTTTCTTTTTCTTTTAGAAGAGAGGAGGTTCAGCTGTCTCGTTTCGGTTCTCTGAACATGGGTGGAGGATGAAGAAGGAATGGCTCCCTTTGTATGGATGAAATTGCGAAATTGGGGTTAAGGTAAGGGTGTAATGTTGCATCGTTATTAGATGATTTATCTCAGACGAACCTCGGATGTATTTGTATCTCGCTAATTTTTACCTCGAACCATTATTATCCTTTTTAAATTACTATCAAGGAATACGTATTATACTAAACAAACTCGGAATTTAAAGTAATAAATATTATTATTCTTAGGACGAGACGAAATTGTTTTAATTCGCGTTTTTATTACGTCAAATTATTATTTCGGAATGTAGTTTATATTTACCAAAAGCTGGGTTAACTTAACAAGTACTTGCACTGATAAATATTTCGAGATATAATACATGTATATATCAAATCGGAATAGTAATTGCTCGAGGTTGATAATTGGAGAGATAGGAATATTTCTGAAATTATAAATATATGCGTAACGAGTGGTAGGACGTTTACGTCAGCTAACTGAAATTTTTGGGAAATTAACGTTTCAGCTGGAAGAGCTGAAAACAGCTCCTTCTGCAAGGAGGAGAAATTCGGTTATGCTAAAGCAATTGCGTAGTCTCGCGAGATTTTGTCGCAGTTCAATTGGAATAGAGAATTAGGACAGAATAAATTACATTAAGTTAGGGTAAGTAGTTGTAAGGATATAGTGCAACGGATGTCTTCCGGTGCATTCTATAAGTTGAACACGAGAATTTCCGCTACCAACAAACTCGAAGCATAGTTGCACATGAACGATACAAACGAAATTCGTCGATTTTGATAATTTCGTTAACCTACTTGGAACATGTTAAGAATATTACTATGCAGATACCTGTATGTACTATGCTGTATCCCTTGAACTTCTAATAGGCGATATTAATTACGATTACCATTACAAGGCAACAGTGCGTTATTGGTCGAGTAATCGCGTGTGTGGTTAATTCGCGAACTATGAATTCATTCGGAGAAAACGGCAATGCAGTTGAGCATTCGCCGAAGCGTAAAAGCCATTTCGCCTCGAGCTTCGTGCTAAGAGCTTCCATTTTGCTTTCTTTCGCCTGCAATTATTTTTAAGGCTACGATAAATAATACCGATACAATCTCGAAGGCAGCATCCTTCGTTTCTGTTCAGTGGAAAAATCTGACACTGGGCTGCCTTGATTCGATTTACAGCCGCCATGATTCGGGCACCAGCCATAATGTGTTTGAAGTTTAAAGCTCCTTAAACCCTTTGCAACGCAGCTGCACGAGGAAATACGTTATTCCGTAGTACTTTTATTTCAGACAGTTAATCCGAAAGCAAATGGGTCATTTCACGAGCTGATATTCCAATGGAAATATGAAATTTATCGCGACGCTAACCCCTTACTTTGATATTAGTTGCGAATTTATATAAGCCGCGTATTCTCAATGATCTCTTTAATGGAGAGATTAAAATGTAAAATGGTAAACCTTATTAAGCTTCGATCTTCCTGTCTCTTTCTTTTTGCCTTTTTTTTTTTCTTTGTATACTCTAAAAATGTCGAGTTTATTCCGATGGAATTGATTTGAACGAAAAATATTACTCTACCTTTATTACTGGCTCCCATTAGCATTATTGATTTTCCTCGCAAACTTGATGCTTCGTTACTTTAAATTTAGTTCCAAGATCAGTTTTAATCAGTACGCAATTTCTCTTCGTTGCTCACATCGACTCTATATCGGATTATTCTAGAAAAAAAAGATTGAGAAATAAATGGTACAGAAATCGAAGGTAAACGACTCTTAAGAATTTTAATTTCGCTAATAATTTCAATTGCATTTTTTCACGCCAACATTCGTCTCTCCTTTTCGTTAAAATGCAGATCACGTGAAAATTTAAATACTTTGTACGATTAATTATGACATTGTTATAAAAGACACGTATATACGTTTACAGAATTGCTAGTCTTTAGTGTATGTACCATTCAGTTTTATGAGAACACGATAGAGAAGAAACTAATACAACCAGCCATTTAAAACACACCTTTGGGACCACTTACTCTATCCCAGCAGCCATTAAAAAACAAACGTGTCGCACGCTAAAAGATGAACCCCCTGTCCCATTTAACTACGATAAAAATATAGTACGAAATACCTTCGTTATAATTAGAGAAAATCCTGCTCGGAATATTCTGATCAATCCTCAGCTACCGATGAATGATTACCGATGAAATAAGTAGAATAGTCACAAGCGAATGGGGGAGACAACCACACCTAAACGATTGATCCGCGGAACAACCGGAAAACGATGAAACTCGGACGTAAACGCGCGAGGGAATCAATTTAATCGGCAAACGGTGTCGTGGAATTTTAGCCTTTACGAGTCCAGCCGGCGTAGAAACGCGAGCAACCGTCGTAAAGCTCCGTGAACAACGCGTGTAAGTTACATCGCACGCGTTTCGCTAGTTAAATTATCTTGCAGGACAATTTGCAGCAGTGTACCCGTGACTCGTACGGACGAAATAATTCCGCGCGCTTTTTAATCCCGTTTAAAGAGACCGGTTGAAAGTAAACGGTGGCAGAATTACAGCGGCGCGATGCAATAATGAGACGTTAGGTACCATTTCCAACGACTGCAAAGCGAAACACGGCGAATAGAATTCCTTCGACAGACGAGCTATCGCTTCTTTTCCTCTCTTAACCCCCCTCTCTCTTCTATTTATTTTTTCCTGCTTTTTATTTTTTCTTCCCCATTTTCCTCCTCTTTCTCTAAATCCGTTTTTTTCGCTCGTTTCATTCGCCAGGACGCGATTGGACGCGATGCAATTAATTTCGCTGTTCCGGGTAACCTCGTTGATGATGTCCCGGCGCGGACGCCGAATTTTCCGAGCCCATTGCGGGCCATTTTTTAGCAATCGAACCCGCGATACGATGGCTGGCCGTGTCGAAAATTTCGCGAAACGTGTACACCGGTGTACAAATGAAGCATTGTCACGGCTGGGAAAAAGTTAATGTCGTTTCAGCTGGTAAATTCATTCTACGGACAAACGTTTGTTAATGGCGGATAGGGGGGCGCAGCGAGAGAACGGTGGAATATCAGCAAACGTTTTAATGTACCGACTAGCGCGATAGTTACGAGGGGATTAAAAACGAAATAAAAGTGCACTTCGTTCTCGCGGCAAACACGACCGCGTAGGTCAATTTTCTCAAACACTCTGCCCGCACTTATCTCTGGTTCATTCTCAATTGTACTCCCGTCCATTCCGGCCAAGTACACACTCCCGTCTCGCGGATCCGCCTGTGCGTATCGTAAAACTAAACAGACCCTCTTGAAAGTAACAAAGTGTGGTTGTCATATAAACGAGCATTTGTCTTCCATTTTCTCCTTTTTTCATTCTATTTATATTCTCTTCCTCCTTTTCGACGATGTCGGATTTAATTGAGAGACTCGGGGGCGTGAAGGAACTTTGGCATTTTTTGGGCCAGATGTTTTTGTTAAATTATTCGCGATTACTCGTGAATGCGGAGAATTAAGGAGTAGATAAGGATCGGTCGAATTGATTTATGATTTACGATATGTCAAACGTAAGGAAAATCATGGTAGGGCCGATTATAAGTCGGTTATTATGACAAGGAATCTTTCGGTTAAGCAATGAATAACGTTGAGCAGCATGAAAGACTAGTGTAATTTGAAAATATGAAGATGAATAGAGAAACACCTAAATATATATAAGGGCTATTTCTAGCATGGAGAACTGAACTGTAACCGTTGAAAAAATACTTTGTAAGGTTTTTTGAGGGCCTGGACAAACTCACAAAGCTTAACAAAAAAGAATTTTCGAATTACCTAATGTTTTATTATTATTACGAGTTAGGTAAAGCTAATTTATTAGAAAAGAACGTTTTTTTATGATTCCTAATAATAGTAAATTATATATATACCAATATAGATACTTCTTGACAATCACTGTGTTCCTGTATCGCTATATTTCCCCAAAATTTTACGCTTCTTGTGTAATAAAAATTTCTACAAACGAGTACGAGATATTTCACCACATTCCACTGGAAATTCTCGGGCGAAGAAATCCAGAGGAACTCGAAATCGATATCTAGGAACTCGAAATTGCAGCTGCTGATTCTACGAATCTCGATAACACGATTTGTCACTCATCCACTCGTTTACCCAATCTGATAACCAGAAATTCGCATTATCTACCATACGACCCCTTCTCTCGAGGACAAAATCTCCAGCGATTAGTCTCTATTACCACCGCAGCTCTGCTTAAGAGTAAGAAAACCGAAGTCCAAAGGAAAAAGACATCGAGGACTTTGAAAAAGGAAATAAATAAATAGAAAAAAGAAAACATAGGCTGACGTGGAGAAGTTGGAAGAGACGAAAAATTCCGAAAACTTCCTGGAGGTAGTTAAGAAGAGTTCGTGGAATTTCGCAGACAAGATTCCTGCCACGGTCGTCCACCCTCTGTCTCCCTTCCTCTCCAACCCCTAATGGTGGATAATAAGCGGAGAAAACGGATTAACGGCTGGCCATGTTCGCGAACGACGCGTGATAAATTCTGATTTTCGTTTCGGCCAGCCGAGGTTAACGCTGCGGGACAAGAGGCAAAGTCTATACGGCCGGCACACGTGAACACATTTTCATCAAATGCAAAACATAGGTTACGCCCTGGTACGCGCTAACGAGTTCCAGTTAACAGGCCAACAACGCCGCTTTCCAGCGTTTTCCACGACCGATCTATGCTCGCCGTTGGATCGAAACAGCCGGATTTTCCGCGGGATATTTCGTACCTATGGATCGATCGATTAGAGCCTGTAGGGGTGAGGAAAGAATATTTTCTTTTTGAAAGGTGTACGTGGAAAGTGTCAGATTTTATCTCATTTTTCAGCGAAGAGGGTGAAGTTCATATTGCGATAATGGTTGACAAAAATTTGAACAAACAGAGATATTAAAGCGAATGATTTCTATAGGAAAGAACGAATGGCTCTAAGGACTAAATATTAAAAACATACTAATTAATATCGATTGTCGAAATTTTATCAAATGACGACTGAAGGGCATCTCTCGAGTGCAAAGGGTTAATATTTTACAAATCCCGTCTTGCATCCATTCGTAATTCCCTTTTCCTCGAAAAATGCTTCATTCTGCAAGCTTAAATACTTCACAAGAGTGCCTTGACTAGGGCCAAGACCAAGAACGATAAAAAAAGTTATTAAAGAATTTTTAACAGTAATATAAACGCAAGCAGCTAGGAGAATGCAAGATTCGAGCTTTGTCCTGGTAATTAATTCAACGAGAGCCGCCGTTCTTTTTTGAATTTTATTACCTCCTTGTATGCTAACGAGTTGCAGATATTCGGTTGAAATAACTCGAGCATTTTTACCCAAGCTCAAATAATAAAAGAATAAATGCAAATATTCCATTCTTGGAATATATTTCCCTAAATATAAATGAAATATAGCTTTACACATATGTAAAATAACCTCTAACCTAACCTATCATATACGATTACACGTTAATAATCATTATTATTCACCTATACCTACGTTGCAGACTGTCAATACTGATATTAGCCTCAACCCTAGCAGAACATGCAACAGAAAATTCAACCCCTCTTTCTCTCTCCCATTTCAACAAATGCAGAAATCAGAGCCTACACAGCCCAAAGCTAATAATTTCAAAGGTATATGCAAGAATTAACCTCTTGACTTACCGTTTAAATTCCGATGGCGCGTGCCATTGTCAACAGTGACGTCGGTCAGGCCTCGAGCCACTCGAAAAACATCGGCGAAATTTAACCAGAAGCCTGATCCGTGTTGTTTACGTTGGCTCCTACCTACAGACCAAGTCTCTCTTGCACTCGTGTTTCCTTACCAGGTCCTTACGAATCTCGCGTGATATTTTTGTCGAAGACGTTAACGTCGCATTAACTCGTCCCTACGTGTCCAAATTTTCAAATACCGACAACACGGTCCAACCCGGAAACGAAACGTCCCAGACGCGAATTCTCGAGCCTATGATCCTCGCGAGAAAGCCGAGGGCGTAAAACTCGAGCGAATGAACTCACGAAGCGAGAGCACTCTCGCAAACGGATGCATATAGAAGGATTTGCATGAGGCCAGGTTCAGCCTGAGCTCAGGTCGCGCAGGTGGAGGCCGACACGAAGATAGCTTAAATTCATTAACCACCCCATGGAATCGGTAGCAGCCAACAGGAAGATTCGCGTCGCTCGACCCGCTCTTAACGCCAATGGAATTGTTAATCCTCCTGCCGACCATCCTGAACCAGGGGTTTCACATCGGGATGCATCGCTCTAGACGTCCATGTGTTAACGATCGCAATAACAATTACCGTTTCAGTTATGCCCTCCATATTGTTCCCACGCCATGATTACGGATTGGGTTTGCGGTGAAAGTATCGGAATCCTGCGATTATCAGGCTTTCTTGCTACCCCTTTCTCTAGCCACGTCGATCCGGCATATCGCGATGAGTGCGTGCACGACTGATCCCGTGGATCATTGAACAGACAGGAACGTGGTTCTAGTGCGCGTGATTAGAAACGCGTTATGGATTTCCGCGTGATTGTAATGGAGTATAGGTACTCTGAGTTGTTGTCTGACTGATAATCGCTGTTCTTTATTCAGGGAATTCTGACGTGTCCGATGACGAGTCGCTGTTAATCAGTATGTCGAATTCTTTTCCTTTTCTTTTATATAAGAACGAGAATATTTGAAACGATTATCATCTTTGCTTTGTTGCCTAAGGCTCCATTCCGTGAATGGACCAATTTGAATTGTCTTCGAGAGTGTTTGTACTCTTTACGAAGGAACAGCAAATGTTCAAGGATTAATGGGCACTGGCACCTTTTGCAACAGGGAAGAGGGGAATTTATTAAAAGATATACATGGGTAATCCTTTTAAGGCCAATTTAATGGGAGCTGTTTTACACTGAAGCTACTGACTTCAGAGAGACTCAATTAGGGAATGCATCCTAATTTATTAAATATTATAGCCTCATCAAAATGATAATTTAAGCGTCATGACGAAAATAATTAGATATATAATTCATTATCACGTACATAACCATATAATTAATTTCTCCAAAAGCACCTGCATACTTTCAGAAACTGCATAAACAGGAATACTGAATTTCGGTTGATTTATTTTCCTCTTATCATCTCATCGAATGAACACATTTTGCTTAACGAGTTTATATAAATACATCCTCTATTTTAATTCCATCTCTGGTCATGATCCAATAAAGAAAAGAAATTCCTCGTTTATTACCGCGTAACGAGTATTTAACCAAAAGATGGGAAAGAAGAGTGAAAAGGAACGGATGTGTACCGAGCTGCAGGGCGCCACTCTGTCATCCGGGGGTTGAACAATTTGCACGTAAAAGCACGCGAATTACGAGAAGATGCTCGTTAAAGAGACAGCCGAAAACTCGGCAGTCGAACCAGCAGAATCATCGAGAGAACAATGCGCGATTCTTTACGATAATTAGAATCACGCAGCCGTTGCACCGGATACCGGAACGCTCATCAACGGGACCAATTTATCGCCAGCGTTCGTTCATTGAAAATTCAAATCGGCTTTCCGCTAAGCCCGTAAATCGCGGCAACCGTGCCGTCTTATTATTCAAATCGTTATTTACACCGAGGGATCTCCTGCAGTCGGCATTACGGCTGCCACGGCAAAGTGACTCGTAAAACCAGAACATAACAGAGCCGTATCGAGAGAAATCCGGATTCGAGCTGGCAGTTTTCGGCTCGGAACTGCGCGCGAATGTAGGCCGAGGTAACGCGCCGATAAACATTTACAATGATACAACGATAGATCCGACGCAATCCGGGAATAATATCTGCCCATATCGGGATTAGGATGCGAGGTATTTAGTTTCCGTTTGAACGGAATCATCTGGTATTTGTAATATTAATACCCGTTAACTAATTAGCCTAGCAAGGGTAACTTTCAATATGCAACCGAAGCTCAAGTTTGCACGCAGGATAAACCTGCTCAGGCGGAATCGATCCGATGTAACTTGCCGTGATGTAATGCAATTTCCGGCCGGAGAATTACACGAACCGTGGAACAAAGGACAGGCTCCGCGAATAGACCTTGCTTGATTCGAAGCTCTGTGCCGGTGTTTGCGGATTAATCACGTTTCTTTCTCGATGGCTCAGCTGGCTATGCGTGTCGCAATTGCAGGAGGACATTGCGTGTGTTGAACGAAGAGAGACGGCCTTGTAATGGCCTTTATTTAACGCCTGACCATGATCGACCGACTGACGGAGCTGTCACTACGCGAACGCGACCTTTTGCAATCTGATGGAAGTAATAAAACGACGCAGGAAGCTATGAAGGAACGGAAAGATACGCCACTCGGTGAGAGAAGTATATTGAATTCGAAATACGGAGCGAAACATGGACGATGAAAGCGGATGTGTAGCTTATGAAGAGAGGAATGTAACCATCGTTGACGAGGTCGAGACGTAACTATCGCTAACGAGAACGTAGCCGTAATTCCATCTTATGAAGGTTGCAATGTAGCTGTGTCTTATGAAGATTGCAGCCTATCTCTCAGACGTTGTGTCTTATATTCCAAGCAGTTGGTCAATATTGACTCAACAGCTTGTCCAGTGTCAATTTTATCTCGTCTCTAATAATAAAACTCACGCGGCATTGATCGGTGATGTATGATCTATAACATTAACTGTTTGTACACGAGGAATGTTATTATTTTCTGATGATATTTTCTAAAAAATACAAGGGTTAATATTACGATATTTTGGTATATAACATCTAATAACAACGTTAGAAAATTATACGTAAAAATAAGTAGGCCCATAAAGCGTAAGATTGAAATATCGCAAAGCGCCTCAAGTACAGAGTATTGAAAATGACTAAATGACTCATGTACCGAAAATCTGTGCAAATAATTACACATGCGTCGTCTTAGCACTGTAGGTATTCGCTGAACGACGCGTCGCGACGCCAGAGTTTCGTTTCACCCTCTCGCGAATAACAAGTACATACGATCTCGCGAGTCGACTTCATTGTGCGTCGTTATTGCGCTTTTGCTTGGTTGATCGGAAAATACGCGCCTCGAGATAAGTATCGACACACGTTCCGACTCCTCGGTCGTGAAACGGAAATACCCCGAGAGTTGGTCCATCGACGAGCGAACACGGGAAGAAAGAGTTACTGGGAAGAAAATGGAAGGAAAAGGGTCGAGACGAGGAGACAAGTTGACGGTATTGACTACGCGAGCGATACCGTAAAGCTGAATGTTTGCAAAAATCGTTGCGAATACGAGGGCGTAACGGTGAACAATGGATCATCGTGGGAAAAGGATAGAATCGAGTGGCCTTTCTTCGCGTACTACATCCATCCTGTCTCTGCTACCCACTATTTTCAGGTCAGATTAACATCCAACATTTTTAGCCGTTCGAATTGCAGAAATCGACTTAAGGAGCCAAGTATCGTGTTTCGATGCACGTACGCGAGTAGAAAAATTCTATTGTATTTTTCCTTCATAATTCCTCGTCCCAAGGTTTACTCCAAGGTTCCTAACTGTAAATGCTAATTTTTTTAGAGATGCATGACTGCTAAAAAGATATGTTCTGTTATATACAAAAATCAATCTAGGATATAGGTGTGAATAAATAGTTTATAAGACCTAGATTCCTAGAAGGAATGTCTATATAAACATCAGGTAAGATTTGAGGGGTTAGGCGAGCTGCGTCACCTACCCTCTTAACACCTCTAGAGAAGATACCTTCCTTGAGAAATAAAAGAATTTAAAAGAGAATATGTATATCCTAGTAATTTTACAATTATTTGTAAAACATAACATTACATAATCCCAATAATGACTTTCCGTGCACGTGTGTCGTCGATATTTTGATTAAAAATTTATTATTTGTTCAAAGAATTTATGCAAGTAGAAATATTTTTAAATCATTAAAAATACTCCTCACTCGCTAAATTAGTCCATCCTTCACATAACGAGAAACCATAGCTTCAGAGAAAAATTATAGATTCTGATATTCGTGAAGTAGTATTCGATCGGAAACAGAGACTGTACATAAACTGGAAATGAAATTATAGTTGATCTTACTAAAATAAGAATGCCACAGGCTAGAGGAAGATGTTTTCCCTGTCTTTGTATGTAAATTTCTTTGTAATTATTTATATATTCGCGCTATGTGATAACGAAGATGTCGGATGGCAGACGAAAAAGAATTGCAGAGACAGACTATGGAAGATGAATATAACATTTAGAGTGGAACGTGTGGTGGAGATGAAAGATGTGAGAAACTGTTTTAAACAAGACTATTTGCGACGACATTGCGGGATTCTACTTTCGAGAGAGAGCAATCGACTTGAAAAGTAAGTTCAGTTCTTCGTGGCTTTAACGTTCCTTGCAGCATCAAAGAATAAAAAGTAGGATCCAGGGTATACGGTATCAAAGCCAAACAAGGGAAATGGTGGAAGTAAAAGAATCAATCTAAAGTAGATTCAAAGGATTTTTTAATTTAACATTATCATCGTGACGAGTCAAAATTCGCGTACAAAAATCCTTTTTGTAGTAATTTTATTTCTTAATATCGTAATTTATTCGACAACTTTGGAACAGGTAATCGAAATGATAATGATGATATGCTAAAGATGACATCGAATTAAGTTTCGAATGAAAATTAAATGAACCGAGTTGAAACAAGTTCTTTCGCATAAATATGAAAATCTTATGACCTACTTGGACGAACTTTTGTTCTATAACAACAGAATTAGTTTAAAATAAAGTATTCATAGTCTTGCGAGATATCCATCGATGTTAAAGATCAAATCTACCAAGTCTTATATTTTAATACGAAAAGAAAATTTTATACTTCAAGTATCACTGGCAAATAATTATTAATCAGTCCACATAGATCTCGAGGAAGCAACTACTTTGCAGATGACAGATACAGCAAAGCCAGAGATCTGCCAAAATTCATAACTTTCACAATTGAACACTGCATTTCTCCGTTGTTTACCAAAGTTGCCACGAAGACGCGTCTAAAGAGGTACGAACGAGTTATATAAGAACAGGACAGTTAAAGGAAGAACTTTAAAATCAGAACTTTAAAAAGAAAACCTTTTAGACGAGCAAAGAACTCTTGAATGGAACTCTAAACTCGAAACTTGTACACTTCGTGTCTGGTACTTTCACTGCCAGTTTGCGCAACAGAATGCATTCCTGTATCGACCAATAACTCGTTTCCATTTGTCAATGCAACCACAGCTCCACGCGCTATGCAAAGGCTCGCGACGAACTTACAGCGAACTCTTTGTTCGTCGAAAAGTAGGAATAACGAGAATCGGGATGAGGACAATGGAGAAGTAGGTTTAATTAAAGAAGTCGATCACGGGAAAGCGAGAGAAGGAAAGAAAACTGTCCAACAGGGTGTGAAAGAAAGGGTGGATGTAACTGCGAACGCGGAATTGCAGCTTCAAGTCCCTTAATGGAAGCCGCAGACACGAATTCCACGACTTGCAATCGAGTAACCATTGGAATGCTTCCTGGATCAAGAGACAGATAGGTATACGAGCAAATCCTGGATACCTGGCCACTCTAGCTTCATTGTGCATATGCAAGCACGATTTACTTGTTCTGACGTTCGTGTATTCGCGCTGAAACCTGCTCGAGCACCAAAGAGATTGGACGATCATGCCTGTCATTAAGCTAACTCTCTGTAAACTGCGATTTTTTCCATGTTGCTTCGTCTTCCTTCTCCTTTCTTTCCTCTCGTTTCTCATTTCTGCTTTCCGTTGCTTTGATCCGGTATCGATAATAGAAATGTATGATCAGTGGTAATTGCAGATTTGAATTAACAGAGGTAAATTTGTGACGATGAAAGATCTTCCTTTTCTAAGAATCAAACGGGTATATTTTTGACTGGAAAGAGAAAATTTTGAAATAACGTAGTATTTTATAAGAGAATTAATTGCGTCCAGTGAAAAATAACAATATTAGGGTAATTGGCCATATTTTTATTAAATATGTCGGTATTAATAATTATACTGTTAGCCTGATATAATGGCAGACAGATTAATGGGTTGGCTGACCATGGGTAGACCTACACTACTGTTGGAGTGAGTCGTAGGTTGTACTACTTAAAATCCATTCACCATTGTAATGAAATTCTGTTACTTAATACGTTGCCTACTATGACAGTAGAATGTTCACTACACTACTGTATTATAATTAAGACATATCATATAAATTAAATAACACGGTATAAAAGTGAAAATTCCATCTTTGTATAGTAGTCAATGTGTTATATAGTAAAATTTGATTAGGATGGTAAAGGGATTTTAAGTAGTACAATTACTTGTACCACTCACTCCAGCAGTAGTGTAGGTCTACCCATGGTCAGCCAACCTACTAATCTGCCTGCTATTATATCAGACTAACAGTATAATTATTAATACCGACATATTTAATAAAAATATTGTCAATTACTCTAATATCGTTACTTTTCACTCGATATAATTGTCTTAATTTGAACAATTATTCGACGTATCGTCGAATAGTAAATATTTCATAATATTTTCAAATTTCCTATGCCACTGAAATTTCTTCGTCAACGATATTCCTTTTACTCGAATCATTCTAAATAATCACCAATGGCCACCATGGATCCACTGATTGTGAGGAAAACTCCGATCCGAGACGACCAAGGTGACAACAAACGCATTAGATCGCATCTAAATTTCTATCCTCGATTACGAGTATACAAACCTCACTGAAACACCACGAAAATAGCCAATTCTTATGCGTTAGTTCACAATGGATCATACGTTTCACCCAGCAAGTATACAATCACCTTAACAGAATGGCACGAAAGTTGGCGTGCACTCGGACGTGTAGCAGCCGAAGCACGTCAAACAGAACCGTCCAAACGGGAGACCAAAACGAAGCTTAATTACCAAACTTTCGCCCGTTCAATATGTACAAATGTATCAATTATTTGCCACGACAATGCCAGCGCGCGGACAACGTTTACCCTTCGCCGAATTTCCAGGCTCCCTTTGTGTAGAAAGATAAACACGGTCGTCTAGGACTCGTCCGCGGATATGTAACCACGTACTTCCTGTCTAAACAAGCACAGCCAATAAACGTGTGTGCGCGCTGCACATGTCCAGCCGTACACCGGCCATGTTGTTCAACATGCTCGTGTCATCGCGCGTCGCCGACAAACTGGCATTAACCCTGTACGGAAGTCGATTCGCGCCCAACTTTGCATCTGCCGTCAAGTTTCCGTCTGCTGGAAGGCTCGATACCGAGAAATTCGTCTGTCGTCGTCGCGTTTCCTCGAGCGTAATGCGATTTCGCGAGCGCCAGCGCGGCCGCGTGCCATTTCTTACGCGCGGTTCGCCGCGTCTGTAATGGAAGAACCGATTAAGCGAACCCGTGCACGCCGCGTTTTCAACGCCAGCTGCTACGAATACTTTCGCCAACGCCTGCTTCCTACCGACAACTGACAACCCAACGCGAAACGTTCCGCGACGATGGCTGTTTCGTTCCTGCAAATCCGCTCGAGCTGCGAACACCGACGCGTTGTGCGAGAACGATACGTCACTTGCTTCGATATTCCTGTGCAAATAGTGATATTTAACAGGGAAATGACAGGTGTTTTAACATTATACCGGTAGGTTGTTTGGTGGGTCGAGTGGGAACTGAGGTGGGGTGTGACTGATTACATTTGTGGGATTGAAAATTTTTGCAATGAGTGGCGTGTGCGTATGGACTGAGTACAACGAATGCCTATGCTGGAGTGTCGAAAGGCTAGGAATGCTCTTGAAGATTTGGAGTACACGATGTCATCGGTCCAGGAAGAGTATGAAGATACGAGAAAGGGTAGAATGTACCAGCAAGTGTCAGAGTATAGTGTGACAGCTTAAATTTTTCACGGGACAATTATTAGAACTATATCTGGTGTTTTACTTTCATCTCCTTAATCTTCTTCTTAACCTCCACATCATTCCTTATCCGTTCAAGTTTTAGATAAACCTATATGTACCTTTGTTTACAGAGATTCAAACACTGACTCTTTTATGCTAATAGAATGTTTAATTGCTAGTAGGTCTCTTTAGGGATTTAGAACTTAAAGAGTGGAAACACGAATAATTGACCAGTTTCAGATTCGTGATCCTTTTTTCCTTAATCATCCAGTATTAAATAAGCGACTCTGGGTATAATATTATCTGGAAATTTCATTTACAAATTATTCTGTATTTTACATAAGGGGTATAGGTTCCGTGCACACATACTTCTCATGGCATCTTATCCCTGATCCATTTAAAACTACCAGACTTTCCTTAAGAGCTCTACACCTTTCACTAAACATACAATTTCATCTATTTACCTTCACTGAAAGCCAATTTCCTGCGGTTTGGCACAGCACGAGGCCAAAGGGGCCAGGAAAAATTTGATTATTCGTATCCAGGGATCGCCAATTTCCGGGTTAGACGGCCAGAGAAATTGCTCTCAAAGCCTACTTCGTGGAATTCTATCGCCAGCAGAGAACAAACTGAACGACACACGAAACTCTCGCGAAGAAACGCGTCAACGAAGCTGACATTTCCGGGACTATGCTATAATGCTATCTCGCTACTATCCTCTTAATTTGGTGGGAGACGAAGGAAATATCCTGAAAATAGGGGTGGTCAAGACGCGACGATAAACCTTCCCTATCGTTGGCTCTTCTTGATTTTATTCGAGGCTTAAGGCCAATCTCGTAGGATTCTTCGTCGTTCTCGTGAGTCTTCATCTTGCCTGCCGACGTTCCGGGATGAGATCTCGCGAAAAACAGCAAAGTCGAATGTTAAGGCCGAGACAACGGGATCGAGTCGGATAGGGGTCAAGAAAAACATCTTCGCAGAGGTGATATCCCGGGGTTAATGTATTCTATCCCCGAATTATGATCGTGATCGCGGGCGAGATTCATAAATCAAATAAAGAGCGTAATTTCGGGATGAGCCACTTTAGCGTTTCTCGATACGATATGGATGTCGAGGAGTTATGGCCATGTTTCCGCCAACCGCGGAATATAACTCGAGAATTCCTCCTAGCGTAACCGAGATCGTAGCCAACCTGGCAGCTAAGTATAAAAATCCTCCGGAATCGATTCGTGCGAGGTTTAAAGGAGATTTCATGCGCTTGCCAGACGAAATGCGTTCTTTTGTCGTTGATAGGCCATTATTGCCTGTACTCGACAGATTTTTATCCGCGAAGAATTATTTTCTCGCTGTAATTTAATATTATTTACGTAAACACCGAGGAATATTATTTCGCTACTACTTGGTTCCAAAGTACCAATTTTAGCGCATCTACCGTTTAGAAAATTTATTCCAAACCACCCCTCCATTGTGAAATTTAATATATATCTAAAACATATTGTTCTTTATATAGAAAAATTTTCAATATTATTTTAAACAACCTCCAATGACATGTCATCGCTTGTTATATTAAAATTTCTTTATATTATTTACGAATAATAATAGTAATTATTAGATATTTTTACATGTTGCAATATACCACTTTTCAATATACCTGAAAAGGTATATCTGGAAATATTCGTCATACCAGATACTGACGTCCGTCTTCCTACAGAATGGTAATTGCAAGACCATGCATACGATTACAAATTTAATCCTATTCAAAGTACCACGATATCATCATCTATCCTTCAATACTGACCCATAGAAGCATCAGAATCTAATATACCCTCGACACGAAGCTACGCGAGTATATACTCGGGAGAACCGATCGGGAATCCTCCCCTAAACGTTCCAACGATTTGCAGGACTCACGCTTTCTCGATTACCCAGAGTACAACGAGACAAATCTAAAAGTGACTGGTGCGGAATCGAATAACACTGTATTCAGAGGCACGGATCGGCGACCGGTGCCGTGATAGAAAGGAACGATTAGTCATCGTGGCGTCCCGACTGGACGACGATTTGTAATTTTCTACTTGCCAGAGACAGTAACTAACGAGCGCCTCGCGCAATCGGTCTTTTTCAACGACAACCAAGTCGATACGGAGCGTGCACGGAGCCAGCATCCGGCGCGTTGGCAGACAAACGAACGAAGGGAAGAAAAGTGCAAGGAACGCCTCCGTCTTCGGCACGTTTGCGTCAAGCTAGCCAGCGACGTGACGAAAGCTCTCAGACATCCCATAAGCCTGGCGTCATCCGAGTCAAAACCGTTTGCCACTGTCCGCGCGTGAAAGCGTTCAATAGTGTTTGTTTGCCGACATTAAAACCTCGAAAGGAAAATATCGGAGATCGGCGCCGCGGAAACTTAACTGTTTACACAACGAAAATATAAATTTGCTCTCGGCCGACAGTTGATGAGACCGCGAGTCGCGCGAGAGTAAACTCGCTGCCTGATGACTTTTTGTGAAAAAAGAGGATCGATCGAGCTTCCGTTCCAGCATGCAATCATCTCACGTGCTGATGTATTCTTGTGTCATAGATTTATTTCGGCTTGGTGTTTAATATTAAACCAACCACGACCGGTCCAAAGGCTTAATACTTCTGTTAAAAGAAAAATCGAAGAGTCAAGTGACCGAAGTGATATCGTGGAATGCAGAATTTTTGATGAAAAATTAAAAAATGGTTATGTAGGCTGTGCTATGGTTAGCGTCAATCGAGTGTTCGGCCTGACGTGGGGAATTAACGAATACTTTAGGAATAATTGCCGATCAGATACCAAGGTTCCAGATACGTAGTTGAAAGAAGTATACGTTCGGTAAATGATAAGAACAACGAGAGGTTGGTAAATTGATTTGGTAAATTCGTGGATAAGCTTAGAGACTGTGCATATACTCGGAATGCAAATGAACGTGGTGTATTTAATCCTCGAAAGGAGAAATTAATAAAGTTTGTGCAAAAATTAGGATTCTAATTATCAGTAAGCGACGACGTGTTTATGTCCAAGTCATGTGTATTAAACATTATTCGTCCAAGTAGAAATCGACAAAATTAATGGTTTCTTTCTATACTTAAAGATCCCATGTCTTTCTAGCCATAAATCACCCAAGTTTTTTATAGTAAGAAGCTGTGTAAAATTACGTTTTCGTTGTGCCTCGACATTGTACATCACTGATACCGGAGTCTCTACTAATAATTCGATCAAAGTGCGATAATAAACCAGAATACACGAGGCATTTTCATAAACAATCCCTTCCTTACCTATTGATCATCTTTGATCATTCGAATTTGTCGAGTTTTTAAATAAAATCGAAAACAGAGCTGCACGTAAAGAGGGAAATAAGTAACGGTGTCTAGATAGAGGACACACAACGACGAACGAAATATTCACAGTAAACGTTAGTGGATCTCCTGCGATAGATATTTTTCACCCAAATCCTCGTATCGGGGTGATACATAAGGTCCTTCGGAGGCGTCGTTGAAACACAGGAGTGTAGCACTCCCGTAGGACCGAGAATATCATTTACTCCTCGAGAATGGTGGAAGAAAGAGGCGGGAAGAATGAACGGGACCATCGGTTTAAACGAAACCAGCCGGAAAAGGAAACCCTCGCTTGATCCTGATGTATGTATACGCGTATGCTCGCCTACCGTAAAACTCCAGTGTATATCATCCCATTGCGATCACACGCTTTCTGCGTAACATATCCTGCGCATTCGCTGCTATGGAAACTCGACTAAAAAAATAGCATAAATGAAAAGGCAACCTGAAAATAGTTACACGCAATGCTCTCCTCGATTGTCATTTCCAACAATTTGTCGACTCGTTTCGAGTTTCTCTCTCTTTCGAACGAATGTCCTATGTCCAAACAACGAAACTTTATTACTGAATTGGAAATACGCGTGTTGTAACAACGATTGCGACACTTTGTTCGGTAAGAACTAGTCTTGATTAACAGCACTCGATTTGTCCTGGAATTAACTAGTCAAAACTTGTATCGACCAAGAGTCTCAGTTAATACTAGCCAAAATTAATGGCCTACTCAAAACTGATACTGATTGATTTCGGGTTTTGACTGTAACCCTTCGAGATGTCTAGACTACGCTGCGAACATCGTTAGCTGGTGACACCTGAAATACAGACGTCGATCTTCCATAACGAATAAATTCGAAATTGGAAGATGTCTCGTCGAGGAATCTTTCTTTGAAGAAAGTTGGAGGATGAGATACGAGAGGTAGAATATCGTCACAAATTCCCTCGTTCCAAGTGTCTCGTTTGTTAGTCAAATTTGAAACGGAAATCAAAGGTAAAGATGACGAGAACAATGTAATAGTAATACAACCAATTACAACGTTGAGTTTGTACGAACATTCAGCATGGAATTTACACATCAAAAGCAGCTTTCGCTTTTCCAGATAATGTCACGTAAATTAATTTATGATAACGTCATTAACAAGTTCAACGCGATAATAATTATTCAGAACGATGGCATATTCATTAAGATATTATGCAAAGAGAGTATGCAAACAGCTATATCATTACTATGGTTTGACTGAAGATCGATATGACATGTAAAGTTCTCTTTCGTGTCAAATGTCGTGTTTACCTTTGAATATCATAGAGCAATTAACATAGTACAAGAGTACAATTGAAATGAAATTGACATTTTTTTCTATATATAACGACCCTTTTACCTCTACCCTTCAATTGCTTTATGTACGTTTCACCTTCGTAGTGTAAAGAAATTACACATTTGCTGAGAGTACTACAGCCTAATTCCGCACTCACGATTTGCCAGGTATTAACATATAAGAAAACCACAAAATAGACCTTGACCAATTTCTTCTTGGTAGAGTAAGTTCATAAAATGAAGAAAATGAAGAAAAAATCCTAGACCACAGTCAATAGCAGACATTTTACCCCAAAAGACTTTATACTTTGAGCACTGGTAGAAGGATCGTCTATGACATGAACAAGGCCCCCTTTCTTCTGTTGTCAGTACTGAACAAAGTGTTAAAGACTAGTTAACGCCCTCGTTTTCAGAATTTTCATGTAAGGTAATATGCAGTATATTAACTCTTTCTCCTACAATATCGTGTGTATACCTTAACGTGGTAAGAAACTCGGGCTAAACTCTAGTATCACGGGTGAGAGCCGTGGTCTATAGATAGGGCTCAACATAAACAACACGGGTCAAGCTCGTGGTTAATTTTCGCCGATGTTTTACCATATCAGTTATGTATTATTCTTGGTCGCATTTGCACGAACTGGCTCGACCTGTGACCAACGTTGCTGTTAATTATGGTACGTGCCATCAGAACTTAACTCGCAGGACAAGGGGTCAAGCAAATTTCTATAGCTATTTCCTAATCACTATACAACCGTATACTCGAGTTCCCTGTATGATAACAAGTGTCCATCTATTTTGTATTTTTGTATCTGTATTTACAAAACCTTTTAATGAAACAATGAGAAAGAAACAAGCGTTCGCACCAAATATAAAGAGGAGAAAAGAAATGCACGTGGAAGCTACGTAGCGATATAAGAAAATCCTGGAATATGCCCTTAAAATCACAAGCACGAACGCATAAATTACGCGTAAAAATGGTATCCAAACAAGCATGATGACCAAAAACCTCCGGTAATTAGCTCGGCGAACACACGGTTACGCCACAAATATTCGTGCATTCGAGGACAATTATTAGGATCGAGTCAGCCAGCCTCTATTAGGCCTCTGGCAATTTGAAACGAGATTCCTCGCGGAGAAGTTTAACTAAAATTCGATGTCACGAGGAACCAGTATGAGCACGGCGAGTAGAGTACCAGGCCACGGTTGCAGCTACGTAGCTGATACTCGTTAAGGATGACAGACAATTGTGTCAACGGAAAATAAGGGACCAAGAACGAAGGTGGAGGAGCGTGGTTCACGGGAATCGATCTCCCCATGGGATCGCTGGGGCAGGTCGTCGTTGAGCATGAAACAGAGAATAACGAAGATGAGCGAAGGAATCGATGAACCACGTCGCGGGGAATGGCGAACAACCATCGACGAAGAAATATTCCAAGGATGAGAGGCGCTCGGCCCAGGCCGGGGGTCGTTAATGTTAATAAACGAGGTTTCGTTGCGAAATTCAAGTTTCGTAATTACGCGACAATTACCGTCCGTGTATCGGGGCTGTGCTAGCGGAGAGACTCGTTCGGTTCAGCTGGATAGAAACTCCTTTATCGCGTCGGGGATTAATTTCCTCGTAAGAATAACTAGAGTGCTCGCGCGAGGATCTTTGAGGGTGCCCCGGACTAGTTACAGGTTCGGTGAAAAGCGCATTGTCTCCACCCGTTTGAAGGGTACATTTACGGTGAACAAGGATGATGTTATTACAAGCTTCGTCAAAGTGTGCAAATTCTCGCGAATTTGCTCATCCACGAGTTCGTTCAAGGGAAGATTGGAGGATCTGCGTGGACGATGAGTACAGAATTTTCGGTCCGAAGAATGTCCTTCCTCACTGATACGTCTATTGACAAGGGTTCAGAAACGAGGCAATAATTTGCGAATTTTTATATGCATATGTACAAGTATTCTTGATGTTTCGAGATACATTACTATCTGACATACAGATAATTTTCAAAAATCGAAAAATAAATTGATTTTATCCCTTATTCTGTGTTACATTTGTTTGTACCGTAATTATTTATACGATAATGAAACGCCATCTTTGAAAAGTAGCAGAAAATTGTATCTATAGAGTTCATAGCCTTGTGGTAGCTAATTTTTTAATTTATTTAAAAAGGAAATACTTTAATAATTTTTTATAATTATATCTCTAACACTATCTATGCAATTCTTCAAGCCTTTGTCAACATCTATTCCTCCTGTAAATGTATTTAAATGAATCTGTTATTATTACTACCATTTTATATTATTTCCTGTATACACAAGTATGTAGTTATTATTTTTAATTATTATAATAAATGTTATTAATATAATAAATGTATTTGGAAAAGAAGAAAGTTGGTTTTATATCTACCCTTATCCTCCCCTTTCTCCGTGTTACAATAACGACGAAAACGAATAAAAGGTAAAACATTGAACGTGCAACGAACCTATGCAAATAGTGAAGAAACTTCATCGTTCCCAATCCGGGGCAAAGAAAACCCGGAACGTTAAGGGATTAAATGCTTCGAAGGAGCTATTATCTACATCACAATTTCCTCGAACAATGTCCTCGACTCGTCAGTCCCAGCAGGATATGTTCTCCAGCCCATTCCAGAAACCAATTTCGGATTGTCTCAATTCACCGTTCACCGATTCGTAATTTACTGCTTTTTTCCCCCGTCTAAACGGATGAGGGATGGAGAGCGGAAGGAAGACCGGACCGGTTGAAGAGGAAGGAAGATAAAGGCCGGCATCCCCATGGACAGAGCGAGACGAAATAGTCGAGCGTTCTGACCGAAGAAAGAGAGGCGGAAGGATGCACCGGGTCTGCTACAGATTAGAGATATTTATGGTCCAGTAAATCAGATACTGTCCCCTCTTTTCCGTACGTTACCGCGCGACGTTGATTCATCAATATAAGCTTTTCCAGCAGCGGCGTTCGCGATATACGGCCGCTCATAAGCGCGGAAAGAGAGGTTAGATGAAAGCAAGGGTGTCGGAGAGAGTGAAGAATCGAGAAAGGGGAAAAGAGCAAGCTTGCGACGAACGAAACGTCGATGGCGAAGCAGCAGCTGGCAAATCGAGGCTGTGTTCGACGTATCGTAGGATTTCGACGTTACACAGACTCCACCCGATAAAAACTTACGACCCCCTGTCAGTGTTAAGTACTACTTCGTGTCCCTCTTAAATTTCGAGTCGCGTAAATGTTCCTGGCACATTTAGAACGAACTCGTGTTACGTCGCGTAAAGGGAGAACGTTCTACGTTTTTCCAGACGAATCCTCGTGAGTTTTAATCAGCCTGTTAGAATACACACGGAGGAAGGTTAGTTAGAAAGTTACACAGGGAGATGGGACGAAAAGGTTAGCTCTTAACTTCTTAAAAAAATCACTCATGTTTGCAAGAGTAGATCTCGAGCTGTGCCATTTTTACTAGAATTTTTGTAGAATGTGCAAATGTTGGTTTTTAATTACGCGTGAAATAGACGATGGCTTTAAGAAACAGTTATCTTTTTCTAGATTTTTTAAAAATTGACTGATTACGAGATAATAATTTCGGCTACTTATTAAGCAATCCAAAAATTCTGAATTTCCTATTAATTTTATAAGAATATAATTAATTGTACTACATATTACATATGTATGTACCGTCGTTATATACAATCGGTATCCCCCCAATGAACCTGATTTTTTAACGTATAAAAAGTTATAAGAATAATTTAACACAACGATGCGTGTAAGAGAATTCCTTAGTTTAGAAATCCTGGAATTGGTATTATTAATTTTGTATGAATTATTGAATTTATTGTTAATAAATAATTGATATTGTTAATAACAAATTACCCGAGACATAAGTTTACAATAAAAGTAGAAAAAGTTAAGAAAATATCGACTATTATAGAGGAAAAATAATTATTAAGGAAATCGACAAAATTCGGAAATTTTCGGCCGATTACGGAAAACGATCGTGGTGGGGAGCTTGGCCGATCGGCGGCTATATAAAGGGCGACGCGACGCAGCAGAGCTCATTTGTTAGTTCGATTTCGGAAGTGATACATCTAAATTTCGTAGTGCGCGAGGGGTGGGGGTCCGAAGTGAGGTTGGGGTTGGCCACCCCACCCTCACCCCACCCCATTAAACAATTTACTAATAATTTTTCTTTTGTTTTCAGCTATTAATTTTTTTTTGTTTACAGGTTTTAATAATTTTTTATTTTTTCAGGTTTTAATTATTTTTCTTTTTTCAGATTGTATTTTTTCCTTTTTATTTATTTTTATTTGACAATTCGAATATTTCGTATATTATTCGAATGTTTCATCGTTGGGTTGTTTATGTCTCATCGTTGGGTTGTTTATGTCTCATCGTTGGGTTGTTTATGTCTCATCGTTGGGTTGTTTATGTCTCATCGTTGGGTTGTTTATGTCTCATCGTTGGGTTCTTAATAATTATTTTTTCATTTTCAGCATTTAATTATTTTTCTTCTTTCAGGTTTTACTTTTACCTTTCTTTTGTTTTTTACTTGAGAATTCGAATATTTCGTGCAATATTCGAATGTTTCGTCGTTGGTTTGTTCATATATCATATTTGGCTTGTTTCTTTCTCATCGGTGGGTTGTTCCTTCCACTTGGTTAACCTTCATGGTTTCTATTCGTTATCTTTTCTTCTTTTCTCCTACTAATCTGTTTCCTTTCAGGTTTATATTAATAATAATATATTCTGTTTTAGCTTTTAGGTTTTTCAAGATTCTTGAGATTCCTTGAGATTTCATTTGAGACACATGAATGGACGACCCGGGATGTGTGTGTTTAGACCTAAGTAGTTGTAAGATAGATATCTAGACTAAGTCTAATGTGCGCGTTATTTGTACAAAGGTAAGCTACCTAACTTGGAGCGAAATATATAAATTCTCTATTCTCTCTTCTTACCCCTTTCGTTTACCAAACAGAACATAATTGTTCTCGCGATAATCGCGATCGTTCTTAAGTATCGACTAGCCTACGCGACGTACTCTCGTGTACTTGAAAACTTCATATTTCGTAAGCCATTCTCACGACTCGTTGCCGACACTTATTCCAGCCACTGTCAATCTCGCCATGCATCGTTTCTGGGGTAGTTGGCGGGCTGGTGTTTCACCTGGTATCAATTCGAGGGTCTGTCGGCCTTGGTCGTCCTTGGCACCTTCGCGTGCACGACTGGGGTATGGGCCTTGCAGTCGGACATTGCATATCGTACCTACGGTCAGACCCCATGGGATGATTCCTTAATTGGTTTCTCCCCCATGTGGCAGGGGAACGGCGTGACCGGTTGCAAAGCCTCGCTAGGGACCCTCGGGTTGATTCTGGGTGTTTCGTCGGTTCGTTCGGCTACCTTGGAAGACGTGTAAGCCATGACGAGGTCGGCAGTGGCTGTAATGGGCTAGGTCCGATCGGGAGGGTGCTGAGATATGAAGTTGTCTTGTACACGGGAGTACATTTCGTAGGCTAGTCGGTCTTTCGAATAATCGCGAATTCGTTCGGTCGCGTCGCGATTTTTCATTTGCTCGCGTTTTCCATATTTCATTCCCTATTTTTATGGGAACTTGAAAATATCTTAGCGTTGCGACAGTAGAGTTTTAGTATACCGAATCGAAGTACCCCTTGTAAGACACGAAATGTAATAAAGTGTCTGTAGATTCATTTTAACTTCTTTCGCTCCAAGTTAGATTAGGGTACCTTTGATACAGATAGCGCCAGCAGGCTGCGCCACTAGGGCGCATGTCGGGTCTCGATGCGTAGCCACCTCCTCGTGGTGAGACCTGGTAATTGACATCGTTTTCCAAAGAGAAATTTTTGGGAAACGATGTCAAGCTGAGAGCTACGCATTAGGCTAGGCTTAGATGTTATTGGTATAATATCACATACACATGTACCAAGTGTTGAAAATGATTGATATCGATCCTAGGTACTGTATGAGAAAGCAATACACGATCAAATATTCCTGTGCGTTTTAACTTGTCAATTTTAATTGTGTTGAACAATCGATATTCGATTTTTCAGAAGCGTTCCGATAGATGTGAGCTCTACCAAGGATACCGATATTGCATTAAATGAATAATACCATTCGACGTAAAACTCGATACGACGCCTTACAGAGATAACGATACCATAAATCAATTTTATTTTCGACTCTCGCACGTAATTCTGTTAACACTGTCCGTACCATTAAAAGCCCAACAGACCTACAACGACTTGCCATTTCTTACATCACACCCTTAAAGTAGGAGACGATACAAAAATTGATATTCAGCTCAGGTGTATAATACAACATAAGCCAACTGTAAGAGGCTTCTACAGTTCTCGAGCTTGACACGACACTGATGGATCCAGAAATTCTACCTTCCACCTAGTCATAGTACGAATAATGCTACCTTTTCTGATAAGTGATCTTTAATCGAAAATATAATAATCTTATTTCCCTCATTCGCAATGTGTATCAACCTACATATCACACGTTCAAATTCACCAACATGCCATTTTCCTTATCATTTTATTCGCGTTCTCGCTCTTACTATCGGCATCGAATTTCATCCCTCATAGAGTAGCTCTACTAAGTTGATCAGTATTGACATAAACGATAATGTAGCCATCGTAAGATAACGCCACGACAGTCTTGAGAATCGTGTTCGAATATCGAATATCCCGTACAGATGCCACGAGTATCAACCCATCAATATCAACCGCATATTACCCTAATTCAGCTGCGCATCACCAGTCGATCCATCTTTTTCTATCTAACCGCTGCCAGAAAACACAGGGCCCTGTCACGCAGCTGAGGAAATTGCTTTTTTACGAGATCCGGTAATGAAGATAATTAAAGCAACACTCGGACATACGGCAGACATCGGCGATTATTGTGCTTGCAGGAAACGAAGCTCATGGCGTAACGAGAGCGAGCGTGTCCATAGAAAGCGACGATACCGAGTGCTACCAAACGCGCGTAATTGCTAATTATGGTAACCTAGTTATTTTAACCCTTTGCGGTGTCCCGTAAAAGCGATCCGAGGCGTCCCACGTCGCCGCATGCACAGTTTATTTTGGGGGCGACGCTAAATTTGACATTCAGCTTGGAACAGTTACACCGGGTTAGCGGCGAGCGAAAATTAGCGTGACAGAATCCTCCAAGCGTGTCCTTCTACCTCTTCACTGGCATTGACGTTTGCTCGTTACCCAGAGATACTAGGATGGGTCCTAGTTTGCACGTACTCGGGGTGGTTAGTTTTCTGGCTTGTAACGGCCCTGCAAGTTTCACGGCTGCTCCTGTGCGGTTCAGTTCCTAAGTGGTTTATGGCTGCCCCGACTATCTCCCTGAATCGCGGAATCACCGTACACCGTAACTTCGGTATAGTACTACGGCGTGTAAGCTGGTTGTTATTTTGCAAATTTTTATTTTCTCGAACAACCGGATATCGATGGATTTACATAGGGTTTATGTAGGATACGCAGAGTGCAGATTTGGAGGATTATTGAATTAGATTTTCGGAACGTGGAGTTTAGTTTTGGGACTGAAAAACCTGGTTACTCGATAGATTTTGAGTGTTTGAAGTTGTCGTTTCGCGTTATTCGGAGAATTCTAAAGGTCATTCTTTTTCTGAAGATCAGACTTCTTCGGAACAGGGCTATCCTTGACCTCAGAGACGGAATTGACAACGTCTTGAGATTCTGTGAGGGTTTATTTTTTCGAGGAGACTTATAACTCTGGCAGAGTGCCAGTCGATGCCAGTTCGAAAGGTCATAACTGTGCACCATTGCTATAACCATGACTTTCACCCTGTCAGCACCACTACAGTAGTAAATGGAAAGCAACCCTAATAAGTTTTGGTAGTCTCATCGTGAATGATGAATATACTTAATTCGACCTATGAGTGTATTTTAAATGAGGTTCGGTAATATATGGAGACTAAAAAAAAATGATACTATATATTATTTGGAAATTTCTGTTTCTTTCTTCTTTTTGCATTTTTTGAAAGAGAAGCCCTTTTAATATAATTCCAAATAAATAGTCGAGATAATAAGAGATACAGGAAAATATGGCGGCTCTTATGTGTGGCGTGTCTGGCTACCAACGATCCCATATCACTTACGTTTCTCGTTTCCTACGTTCTTACACGTCCATACTCTTCCTTTAAAAGATATTTCTCTCCATTTTCGTACAAATTTTATACCCTAATATAATTCATTAAGTACACTTGCTTCTGCGCGTGAAAATATTATTGTTCTATTAAATAAACTGCTGTAATGACTGAGACACAATTGTACCAAAACTATTTGTCCATATCATTCGTTTAATACTAAGCTGAAATAAAAGTCTTCGAACAACATTCAAATTCTCCTCGCCAAACATCCTCTAAACTTCACAAAAATATACGAAAATTTTCTCTACCTCTATTCCAAGCCGAACTTATAAAAACGAACATCAGACGAATTATATGGATTAACACTAAACCTACCAAGGCCAAAATGATCTATCATAAACTCATAATTAAAAATTTTGTATTCAACGTTGTCACTTCGGTCACTTGTCCTTGTAATCTTTCCTTTAATACAGACATAATCGGTTTTTCAATATCCCCTCGTGTTTCATTTTCCCAAGTTTTCCCCGTTTCTTCCTCTACCGGATATTTAACCAGTCATGGTAGGTTTAGCGTTAACACCCTCCTCGCGTAGAATTATTGCATAATCTCTTCATTACCCAACTCCCCACGGTCAAAAATCAATCTGCCGTCCTTGCTTCAGCTAGGAAACATTATGCAGCGCATAATATGCAGTCATCGAGGCTGAACTCGGCCATGTAAGCACCTGGGTAGCTGCTCTTTTTCCGTATCAGCCACACAGTGTCGCGAGGCGAAGCGTGAATTTCGCTTGTAGCACCCAGACACGTCAAAGACGCGGCACGTGTGGCTCGCGTGTGTACCCAGGAAGGGATGAAGAAAGCACACGTGCAACCGTGACACCTATCTGGCCTATGGTGTCGGCACGTGTGTGCAGGTACACGCATATGCGCGGCAGTATGCATGGGGATCACGTTGGCACCGTACGAGGCATATGCCGGCGTGTTCCAACCCCGACTTCCAGCCTGGCCACACCCTTCACAGCCGCTCCATCCAGCCGTGCTGGTCTTACGAGCCACTATTTTCGCACAGAGGGAACATTCCGGCCGCATTTTACAACGGGAATAAACCACCGACGTTCTTAGTTCTGGATCGTAGCTTACGAAACTGTCAGCCCTTTCCTGGTTCGGCTTTATGCCGTGCACTTGATTTTATTTGCGATCGGATTGCGATTCGCCGAGCAAAATGTGCAAAATGGAAGGAAGAAGATGGGTCACGAGAAGATTCTGCGTGGAGATATTCGGGGAATTATCGAGGTAGCTGTTCGTGGCTCGCAAAGAATGCTAGTGTATCGCTATACTATATCGCCTACTCTATAAAGAGTTCCTAATATTCGAGATTTTTCTAACGTACAATATAAGTAATAATGAATAAAAAATTCTTAATCAATCGCAATGGAACATGTCCCATCTTCCACAACTGTGAACGTCATATGAAGAATGAATACAATAACATCATCAAACGATATTCCAAAGTAATGTGCGAAAATAATTAAAAAATCATCGCGTTTATTACAAACTACACGGTAAAGAGTAACAAAGTTGTTTGATCAACAAAGAAACTTGTAGAAAGAAAACGAGAACCTTTACCTCGAAAGAACCCATCATTTTCAACGACATAGAGTAAGAAACAGGGAAAACACCGGTGACAATTGGTACAATTTACATATCGAAACTTCAAAGCAGATTTCGTAGATTAAGTTTTTCCTCGAGGATGCTATTCGTTCGCTTTGTCCCCCTTTGGCTTTTGTCTTTCACCCGTTCTTCCACCCTCTGCTCCCCACTGGTTCTTCTGGTTCTTGCTCGGTCGAGCGCTTTATATTCAATGCAATCGGTCCAAACGATCCATTAGCAGATTCTTTTTAGATGCATCGCGGGGCTATATGAGCCCCGGAAAGTGGGATAACTGCGGATTGAATGTGTGCCGATAACCGCAAATCGTTCGGGTAAGCGTTCCTACGGATATATATGGCCACGCTGGAAGTTGCGAGCCAACGGCAATTGGGAGATTAAGTTTTTTATTCCGGAAATGGGTGGATGGATAGGGCGAGGAGGCGCGGGTCGACCTTACGGATTTTGGGCCAGACTTTCTTTGTTCGATCCGACTAAGGCTATCTTCCGTTATTAGAAATGTGACCACGTATAACGAGAAATTGTAGTTGTAGCGATATGTCACCGATTCGCGTATGTAACTAATAGGAAATCGAGTCTCGCTGTGCGCTTCTCCCTTTTGGTGAAATTTTTTTGTTGGAAGTCAGCTACGCCCATGCAACGATGACGACAAGTCTGTTAAAGGTTGCAGGCCAATACCGACCTTTGGACTTCAAAGGGTCAGTTTTGGGGGTTTAAAAGGGCCTGCTGTTCCTCGGAGCTCTTCACTCTCAAATCGGGAACACTACGGATATTATATATATTGTGACCCACAGTGGCATCAGAAAAGACTCTAGTACAGGTAACCCTCCTATAACACGGTAGATAGGTTCCTAGAAAATGCCGTGTTATGCGAAACCGTGTTGTACGAGACCCAGAGTCAGTACAAAAAGTGGGGTTACGTTCCGAAAACTTATTAAAAACAAATTTTGTTTTAAATTTTTAATTAAAACAACAACTTAACAACTCAATTTTTATCAAAAATATAAATGTATGTACAACACAAAAAGAACACCGCTCAGTATAATAATCAACCGAGAACGTTTTTTCGATGAAATGATATCGCCTTCATTTTCAGAACTATTTTCTTCATTTAAAGTTCTTGCATCTTCTTCCCTCTCAAAAAAATCTGTAATTTCACTGTGCTTGCTGGTTTTTACCAGGTCGTTGCAAATTTCTCGGTATAGAGCTAAACAGTTTTGCAGTTCCCTTTTGAATTTTCGGCTTCTTTCAGCGGAAGGGTCTGCATTCAAGAAAAATGACTCGAGATTTTCAACTAAGCTTAGGCCTTCTTGTACTTTTTTAATGTTAAATTATTAACTGCACCATCTTCGTCATTGCTAATGTCCTAAGAGTCGATTTGATTTACAGCTTCAGATGCCATTTCCATCAAATCCGTTACAGTGAAACCGCGTTATAGGATGCCGTGTTGTAGGAGGATTGCCGCAATTTATGAATCGTGTTACAGTGAAACCGTGTTATAGGATGCCATTTTGTAAGAGGGCTACCTGTATTTCAATTATATTACATAAAGTGTATAAATTTCCCGTATATTAAACCTTTATAAATACAATTGCTCTATAACTGAATACAGTTATTTCCCTGCACGTTAATCATTTGGCTATTTCCTCCAGGAAATTCCCAACATTTTTGATTAAAGGACACTCTCAAAATAGCAAAACGTTGCATCGTTAGACGTTGATATTTAAATTTATAATTGGAACTGAAACGCGATATATTTAATACAACCTGCAATTTCCTATATCCATTCGTCCAAATCTTGATACAATGAAGTAACCTAATAAATTTAACTCCTAGCATCTAACCCAATTTTCTTGCTCCCAATATCCTTTACAGCTTAACTGCCCGATAAAACCTCGCTATTATTACGCCCAAGCATATTTCCAGAGGAATACAGACACTGAAACGGAGACGTTGCTAAAAGACGACGATCGTGGAAGGAACCTTTCAAATAAAGTGACTCGCATGGGGAACCCCGGGACCGGTAAAGCTGTCCGCGTAGTAGACCTTAAAAACGCGCTTTAAGGAGAGGCAAATCGATTGGAAATGACGTCTTCGACCGAAAATTGCATGTTCCACTCGAGCCAATTGCCACGTCCCGACCCAAGCCCGTCGAAAGGAAGTTCGGCACGAAGAACCGGATGCAAAACATAATTCTCCGTGGGCTATTCATTCGCGTTTTCGTTTCGGGGCACAGGTTGCGAACACAGCCGCGTCCGCGACACGGAAGCACGACTTGCGGAATGGAGCTAGACGCAGGAGCTTTTAATTAAAATATGGAGATCGGCTCGGCAAAGCCAGCCATTGTGGCTTCGAGTCGAGCTGAAATAATAACAGATAATATATCGTTCAGGGGAAGCCGGTGTAACTGGCTCTTTCAAACAATGAATTCAAATCCGGTAACCGCGCCGCGAACAATCACGTCTCGAACCTTTCCGTGTACTTGCGCCAAAGTGACGCCCGACGTGGCCGTATCCCCTTCCTGAATCGAGATTACTCCGTTTCCCATTGCAAAGGAGCAATAATCTTCGCCTACACCGCCGGAATTTTTATCTTCCGACCTGACCTGATGATTAAAAACGAACCGGGACACGGAACGATGTGTCGACGAGCGGTCAAACGAGATCTAATGAAACGATCGTGAGGCGTGTTCCGCACTCGATGAATGGATTTTTCGTGTTGTACATTTTCCGAGGGTCTCGTGTTTCCAGAGAACGAAGCATCGGATATCGAGCTCTATTTTCCACTCGGGTATTAACTAGACCAACGGTGATAGCCGGTGCAGGTCTTAGTAAAATGTGCGAAAAATGCAGATAAATATTGAAAGATCGATTAGACGATATGCGAAATGTTACGAAGGTGAATGGCGAAAATGATAACTCTGTGTAGGATTTTTAATCGTACCGAGCAAAATAACGCTATTGCTATTTACCAACTAAAAGTAGAGTCGAGCTTGTCCACGTGTCTACACTCCTACAGTTTATCGAAGTCGTAGTTGGTTGAAATAAAGTAATGTAAATAAAAATCAAAAGGAAAAATATAAAACGAAAGTGACGTGATTTTTGCAGAGATCCGTGGCCCTGAGAGGGTTAATCGAAAATTTGAAATCCGTCTTTGAGGTAATGATTAATGTAGTTTAAATATATCTGCGAATCTCGTGTTACTGCTAGCATACTATTTTACGAGAATAACCTATCAAAAAATACACTTGTATGAATTTTATGGTGTCCTTAGGATTGATCTATGCCAAGTATGACAAGAAAATTTATTTATCGATTGAACGGAATGTTTTCTAATTTTGTTCAAATTTTTCTGCACCTACCGAATGCATACTCCTTTAATAAAATCTCGCAGATTTTTCAGAACATTGTTGGATTTTATGACACCAAATATTTCACGTCGATCGTCGCAAGTTTGATATCGCTAAAATTTCCCATCAAACCCGTTTACAAAAATTATTCCTTCTTAAATTGAATATTCCAAGCATTCCGCCGATGACTAACGACAAGATGGAATATTTACGGATTATACATCACGTGTGTATTCGAAAGCAACGTTAAAGCGGTCTATCAGGTCGAACAAATGAAAGGATGCGTGCAAGATCTTGATGGAAACGCGGTACACTTTTTGTTTGTCTGACTTGTTCTATACACGACTAACCGCACACGCCATAGGGTGCATCCTCATTAGTCTACTCTGACTCGGTCTGGTTAACTGATTGGCTCGCCAGTCATTATCTCCATTTCACGCTTCGCGAAATCCAGTGTCTGGTATCCCCACGTTGAACGTTAATAGCAACGGTGCATCACAGATCGATGCAGTTAGGTATAGGTGACAATGAATAGGCTTAGCAGTTTTACCGCGAAATGTCAGGCAATGTGTGCTCTGCGGTCTGGATTCAATTATGGTTGGGCAAAATTTCCCTCGATTTTCCACTTCCGCGAAGAATTTCCAGGACTGACATCGCGACATGCTAGCATTTAATTTCATATTTCGTTATAATTCGTCTAATAAAATATTAATGAACCATGGAGATTAGGAATAAACATTATTCAGCTGTTACTAAAATAAATATTCCTAGATAATATGTGTATGTATATACGAGTGAAACTAAATTAAATTTCACTTCCATTTATGTGCCAATATTGCTACGAATCAATGACTTTTGCAATGTCAACATTTTGTAATTTTACTGATCGAATGTAATTATAATTAATATCGAATTGCTGTCATTGATTACAAAATTATAGCCCCTAACTATTTTGCACGATTTTTATTACAATTAACCCCCTGACTGTGGAGCACTCCAGCCTTAAACACGTTTTAAAGATGGAATACTTTTTCGCTTCTCTTTATTTATATTACTATTGGGTTGGCAAATAAATGGTTGTGGATTTTGTCAATATATGGAATTTGCACATACTTTTTTTTTGTCAACGTGTTCAAGGCACCTAACATATATTGTTTTCCTGTTGTTTGGACTTCCGCCTTTAATTTAGTTGAAAGATTGTATCGATTAGTTATTTAGTTTCATTTTAATCCCAATTTAAAAATGGAAAAACAAGACGCGCATTTCGGACATATTTTATTGCTTTATTTCCGATAATTTGCAAGCATACAAGAAGTTATATGCCGTAAATGGGAATGAAGCCTTGAAAGAAAGACAGTGTCAAAATTGGTATGTCAAATTTCATTTTGGTGATTTTTCACTGAAAAATGCGTAATAATCTGATAGTCCAGTTGAAGGTGATAAGACCCATATCAAAGCCATTATCGATTCAGATCGTCATAGTACAATACGTGAGATTGCAGAGAAGCTCAATGTATTGCATACATGCATTAAAAAAAAAATTGAAGCGGCTTGGCTATGTCAAGAAACTCGATCAGCTTAAGGAAATTCAATGGACGCAACGCATTAGCATCTGCGATTCGCTTCTGAAACGCAACGAAATTGATCGATTTCTGAAACGACAGATAACTGGCAACGAAAAGTGGATAGTTTATAACAACGTTAATCGGAAAAAAATCGTGGGTGATGCAAAATAAACCAGCCCAGACGACACCAAAATCTGAGATTCGCTAAAAAATTTTGTATTTTCCTTTGTATTTAAAATTCGCAATCACTTAGTTGCCAACCTAATATTAATTTCTCATTCAAGGTATATTCGCTGAGTAAATATACGCATTCGTAACAGTCAAGGGGTTAATATTTATCACACGAACAAGTTCAACGTCGTTTTCTTCGCGGTACCAGTCTCGCAAGACTTACTTCCCCAGTAAGAAATGAAAAGAGATACCTCAAGTAGTCGTAGAGCTTCTTACACTGAAAAGTAGAACAATCGAAAGGATATGATAATGCCTCTACAAAATCCCAGAAACAATTAAAAGCTCGTGGCTATCTGGGACTCGTTTCAAGTCGAAGGAACTCGACGAGGAGTCTTAAGATTTCGTCTCGATCTATCCCAAAGGAGGCAACCTCGATAACGCGACATACAAGACCCGAGGCATCGGATCATTTTCTTTAATTTGCATTCCATATTTTATTTTCCAAGACGTCTCGCGGAGTCTCCGCTCGTTCAGTTTCGTCTTAAGAATTTTATTACTCGGAGAAGCGTCTGACAAAGGAAACTCCGTCTTCCACGTTCTAAAAAGAATCACTCTGTTTGGATAATTGGCTTGTCCTCGCGGAGGAACGTTTCGTCAAAAGTCGCAAATCTCTCGCCTTAATTGCGTTCCTCTATTTTTCCTCCGTTACTCCTAACGCGTTTTCCTTTTCCCCTTTTTCCTTTGCCATCGTTGGCTCGCCGAACGAGAGAGAGAAACGAGGAAGAACGAGAATCGAGACGACATATATCACAGGTGACGCTATATACATCCACCGAGACGAAATAAAATGGAATGCAAAAAATTTTCGATCGTTTGTCATCGTTCCCTTTGTCTTGGGCAAGATTTAATTCCTGTGTAGGGATTTCGATGAATATGGCCACGGCCGCGGCGGTTTTTCGCGAGAACGTTACTTATCGGGGCATCGAACCGATGAAAAATTGTCTCCTAAATCTCAGGGACTATCTCAGTTTATTTCCAGCTTACCGTGCGTGTTACGCCCGATAAAAGATGTGACTTTTTCTATGACACACTTTCTGCGTTGTCCATGCCGTAGGAAATTCCTTGGTACGTCAAGAATCGAACTTATGCTATTACTTTTAACAGAATTTATTGTACGATGTAAAATTCTATCGTTCAATCCACATCCCGATACACGGAAACCAACTTAAACATAATAACTTAGCGACCAACTATTTTTCCAAACTAACGAGTAACCAATGCCTTCCATTGGATTTTTCTCTTTCGATTCAATTGCCTGTATAATTAATTTCAACGTGGATCAAGACTATTTACAACGAAGGCTACTTTCGATACACCTCGAAGTGACCAAGTTGCACGAGACAAGCTTGCGAACTACTCGATATGTAGCTTTCTTGCTAAAACGAATCACACACCGCGAAATCCATTCAGCTTTCGCAACAATGCGTCCAACTACCATATTCTCGCTGCTTCCTTCCATCCTCCAACGGCCACCCAAATTCCCAACCAAGCCTGGGATCACGAAATCCGTTCCAAGTTGAAACATCTGAAATTTTGCATTCGACAGCGGGTGAAAATCTTTGTTTGAAAAACGGGAGATCCGGGTGAGGCTGCCGCTTGAGACTTCGCAGACTCTAGACCCTAGCTGGAGCAGCTTGAACAGGCCGAGGAACAAAAGAGGGTTGCGACGGAAATCGAATTTCCGTAAATGATATTCACGTGGCGTGGAGAAGACGAACCCCGTGTTTGTCGATGAACGAGATATAGTCTCGAAAGGAAAACGTCAGCCACGAAGGGACGCGAGTGGATCTCTGTGAACAGAGATTTCCAGAACGTGGCTGGTACGACAGATCTCGCGAAAAATTAGCTAACCGGGTGTGCACGCCATGAATAAAGTCAATGTTAAATTTATCATAACCTGAAACATCCTTTTGTCAAATAAACAGATTATTTCTGAATCATTTCCATGGCATGATAAATTTCTTCAAGATCAGATTTACGGTTCCTCGCTTGAATTAATTTCCATTAACCCGAGGGTGTGTCGACGAGTTAATTACCAATTACCGTTTTATTAATGCAAGATGTTGGTAAATACTGCGCTGCAGAGAAAATAAATCTCGCCTGAGATTTGCAAATGTAAGAGACGGAGAAATTAAAAAATAAAAAATAAAGGACGGAGAAGAGGAAGAAAGAATACAACCACTAGGCTGCGAGAAAAATGGTGGGAAAGGGGTGAAAAGGGTGTTTGAGAAGGAAAGAAAGAAAATATAGAAGGGAACGGCGCCAAGTAAATGAAGGCGAAGGAAGAAAGCGCTTTATGGCGGCCCGTATAAACTTCTTTTTCGAGAGGAGTAGAGGGCTAGAATTTATCGGGCGTTCTCTGCTAGGAACAACGCTGAACCTGACCGGTTAGATATATCCAGGTTTTGGGGGGAAAAAGAAAAAAGAAAAAAAAAGGGGGAAAAGATGGTGGAGAAAGCCTCGACGAGTTTAAAGTTTAACGTCGTCGACGCGGAGTGGCTCGTTATCGATTGCCAGTGCGACATCCTCGATCCGGTGGCAGATAGAGGTTTTAAATTGCCCACTTGTGATTGAAAACATTGGACGAAGCGTGGGAAATTAAATGGTCTGCACGGATCGATTAACGCGTTGGTACGATATATTATCGCGGCTGAATTTAATCCTAGTTTTAGACCTCCCGGCGTAAATTGTGTAATTTTATTTACCGGTGTCGTGTGGTACCTTATCGATCTAGACATGGCTTTACGATGTGAATTTTGTAACGTCGCGAACTCGGTATAATGCAGAATTTCGCGAAGACTATAACGAAATAGCAATTTTAAGAACGCGTCAAAAGTTCGTATAATTTGGGATGATATTTATAGTCCTCGGGTTCTTTAATAGAGAACGATGATTTTAAAATAATTATTTTTGTTATTTCCTTGGGAAGACAATGAAAATATTTGAAGAGGACTGCAGATTGGAAAGCAATGTATTTTACATATGAAAACTGAAAATTACTCTTCTGGTAATTATGATGAAGTATCGATGCCAGAAATTTATGACAAAGTAGGTAATAAGTAAATTATACTTTGGGATGGAAGAGAAATTATTATGATATTGCAGAGGTTTTGTAATCGTAGTTTATGTAGGGATCGTGAAATAGCAGGTCGAGCTCATTTGCTTCTCGAATTTCGAAATTCAATACCTATGGAGAACTTAACTTAAGTAGGATAATACCAACTTACGAATGGAGTGTATGAAATCTGTCGATCTGAGCTACTTATTAGGATCACGAATCATTAATTTCAGCTATTGACTAGGTAATAACAACCGTGAGATTACGTTAAAAAGAAAAAGGTAGATATATATACAGATCAAGTTCTCATAGATATTACTAGACGTAATTCAACCAAAATAAAATATCACGGAATTAATTTATCCTTTTTAAATAGACCATGTAATGCTGCAAAGGGAGTTCTTTTATGACCGATGTAGTAATAAGGTGCTTAAAATAATCGGTGCTAATTATTTTGAGATAATTATACACCTGTGGTTACAAAGTCAGGGATGATGATTACCCTCTACGATAAAAATGAGATATCTGTGATATGAAACTTCACTTTAACAACAGTGCAGAATTATTTATTTAAAATAACGTCAATGAATTTAATTTTATTCAAAATTGGAAAAAGCAGATAAATGAAATATTAATATTTTTCCAGGCTCGCAACCTCGAAGATTTAGTAATTAATAGAAACTCGTATAGCAACGAATAATATAAATTCACCCCGAAAGCTAATATTCGATATTTCAAATGTTATCTAACTTTAAAATCCAATTAAATTCATTAAGCCTATCACGCGAGTAAATCATGACAAAACTTGCGATAAAAATGAACGCTAATTAAATCCTGACCTCAAACACCTTTATTTATTAATTAATTCACGATCCCTCCTCCTCGTGAAAATTTCGAACCTTTGATGCGACGTAATTATAAACGTGTTCCCACTATGTTTTAATTCCGTTATTCTTCAACGATTATACAACTGGACGAAAAATTTAATTGGAATTCGTAGTGCATGTTCCAAGTTACTCCATCCAAGTTCAATCGACTCGAACAATGTTAACGTCGATCATTTCCGAGCCATTGATAGTTCAGTAAAATTTCATACACCCCCGATTTAGAACATTTTTAATGACTGCACCATTGAACCCTGACTTTTGAACGCGAAACATGCACGCGAAGTAATCTACTGTAACAGTCTGTGCAATGTACACGCAATGGTTGGCCATAGTTGCTCCGTGGAATAGCAGTTATGGCTGCATTGTTTTCAGCCACGGTCATTCAACATCCAAAGCTTACTATCGACTTCGTCATACATTGCTTGCCGCGGTGCACCAAATCACGTGTATTGTGTCGACGTTACCAGAGAAAATAATTATGATACTTGCTCGTGCAGAATTTTTCAACAATCGATTCTATCCCTGAGCAGGTCTATTGTTTAACTTTCATCCACGCATGCGTTTAGAAACGCACACGTACGAAACACGGACGCAAGTTTCGCGTATTATCGGAGAGAAAGTTTTACTTACTTCGCGTTATCATTTTATGGTACGCATCAAGTATTTCCTAAGTATCACAATTATAGAAAACTGAAGATTAATACGATAATTAAGGGAAATTCTAAGAAACAAAGAACCTGAGTATATTTTCTACAATATAGTCAACATTAAGACCAGAACTAGTACGAAATATAAAATATTAAATACACTAAATTTCCTAGTAAATAAGAATAACCAGAAAATATTAATTTTGCGAAAATCAGCAAAACATTTTCAGTAGCTGGAAATACAGGATCCGTAGGTAATCGTAATATTAAAATTCTATATTCATAAAATATTAAATTTCCATTTAATAACGAAGAGAAATATTTGATACGATATTACATTCGAATACGTACATATAATAATTTGTACGAAATAAATAAGTGAAAAATTCAATGATAAAGAATAAACAAAGCAGGAGACTTCACAGGACAAAATGATTCTCGAAAAGGATTTAAGACCTTGTCCCCATCTAATCGTTCGATTCGAGATGATCTGGCGATACCAGTGGCGAAAGCAAGGACGGAGAACAAAAGGCGAGAAAAGAAAAATGAAATAACTTCGTTACACGTGAGGAATGATTACTGTCATTATCGTCGATCGTGTCCACCGAACAAAAGACTACACGCGCGTACAGAATCGTAACGTAACTGATATCAGCCTCTACGTTCGAATCGGCAACAATACCTCGAGTGTCTCTCTTAGCTGAATCGTACGCGATAACCATCCATTGTTTATCGACCCATTGTGAAAGACTGACAATGTGGAACAGCCGCCACGAGCCAAACGCCACTGTCAGCCCCATGCTCTACCAGCCAAGCAGATCATCCGACCAAACGTTAAGTGGCTACTGGTGCCCGACGAATTTCAAACAGCGACTAATTAGACGTGGCCAAAGGAGATATAAGATTAATGCATTCGAATAGGCACGGAACAAAGACGTGTACAGACCGTGACAGACACGTCACTACCACCATGGTTTGCCCAATACCTGTGTATCAACATCTGACGTTCTAAGCTTTTCCTTTCCACCTTTTAGGCTTTTTCGACATGTCCAGTTAGTTTCCTTTCTTCCTATCACCACGTGGGTAAGAATCATTCGAAGTGTTAAAGACTTGAAGCTTAATTTATTTAAACACATCGAGGATAGAAAAATCTCTAAATCTAAAACTACACAGCTATTCATATCGCGATAGATTTGTAAGGCTACAGAAAACTTAAAGCCACAACACTATTTGGAAACCATGGGAAATGAATCTGTAGTTACAGAAGTAATCAAACTTTAATCGTAAATATCTCAAAAGCTATTGAGTAGTGGCGGGTATAATGGTATATATTCTTGAACTGCATGATGAAATCTACAAATCTACAAAGTTTCAATTAAATCGGTGAAGCGAAGGACTTGCACTCTCCTTGTTAATGGAAAAGGTGGTCAAGAAAGTTCAGACTTATTTTACTGCATTCAAACGCAGAAAAGGAAATATTATTCCACAGTCGAGTTTCATCAAAATACCAAATTTGATCAAATTTTACGAGAACGTACAATATCAAAATAATCATGGTATTTAGTTCTAACCATCACTCTCTACCCAGTTCAACCGCGCAAGAAACTACCCCTAAGAGAACACAGAGTACAAAACTAATCGTAAGATATTTCCTATATTCAAAAGATAGACGCATCCACGTCACCCAAATCAGCTGGCGAATTATCTTCTCGCCCCTGCCAAGCCCAATACACCTGGAGACCATGCAAGAGCGACCATTTTAACCCTTTCACTGCTAAATGCTCTATGTTGAAATGCCTCGCGTGAACAGCGTGCGGGGTGGGCAGTAGCGTTCGCTGGGAACTGAATACTTTTTCGCACAATGTGGATCTTATCGGTGGTGTATTAACAAATTATAATACAGTACACTCCAAAGCGGATCCAAAGATATATGTGGGATTGGAATAAGTACAGCCCTGAAAGAATGTCAAGTGTGTTTAGGCTTAGAATGAAAGTGATCGTGTGCAAGAGGATTGACTGCGAAGAATGTTTATGGTAGAGTCGAGTGAAAGTTTAGGGATGCGTCCAGCGTGGTTAAAGTACCTGGCCCACCGAGGTCGCGTGGCAAAAGGGCATGATTGGATAGAAAAGCCTGGGTATGGAAAAGGACAGGATGAATGCTTTAAATAAGGGTGCAAGGGCGCGGGCAGCTCCAGTCGTCAGTCATGAACAGTCTACAGTCTCCAGGAGTCTTTTGGAAGTTGCTAATAGTGTGCCAGTATGGCGGTAGGAAGTCAAAGTCGAACGTGCCCATAGCGAATCCCTCTTGTTTCATAGCCGTCAATCTACGTATAAGCTTATTTTATTCCATTAAGAAGTAAAACAACGCTGTTGCGTCCCGAACACTGCAACTCGCTCGTGGAGTTTCACGGGGTTGTAAGGCCCGCTACGATGATGCGGCAATGTTCCTGGGATGCGGCCCACTCTAACTTGATAGAGGTAGATCTGGTTAGTATTGAACTGCAAGGAGTTCTATAGTAGTAGACAGTCTCCTGCGCTGAGTGTTGGTGGGTCTCGATTGCTGATGTTGTGGTCGTGATGGAGTTTAGAGAGAATCTGGATGTGGTCGCGATGGAGGTTTTACTGAGAATCTTCTCGCGAATGCCTTGTCGGTAGTTTTATAAGGTTTGACTGTCTTCTGATTGGTTGGTATGATATTGGAGGTGGATGTTAACTTCAGCGTCTTTCGGTGGTGGTGGTTGTTTAAACATTTAAGTTCTTATGCCTGTCGTCTAAGATGATAATATACTGGTCCTTGTTATGGTTTATCCTAGCGGTGGTTTAGGTGACGCTGAGCATGTACAAGTGAAGGGACCCTTGCAAGAGAGGCATAAAACAGGCCTCCACTTGACTTGGGACATTGCGGTCCTAGGGTCGCAACAAACGCTATTTTAGCCGATCCATCCAAACCGATCCCTACATATATTTTCAATATACATTGTTTATTGCTAAGCAACGAGTTATGTGGTTTCTGCGAGTGTTGGATGTATACGATAGAAATAATTTCCGAACATACGCATCAGAGAGCAGTAAGCAACCAAAGGCCATTTATTGCTAAGCAACGAGTTATGTGGTTTCTGCGAGTGTTGGACGTATACGATAGAAATAATTTCCGAACATACGCATCAGAGAGCAGTAAGCAACCAAAGGCCGAATGCTTCGTCATCGCGCATTTGCGTCCCTAGTCCACATGGCTTGTGCCGGATTTATATATGCACCCATAGGCCACACCGATGGTTTCTGCTGGCATGCGAAACACTCACAGTACAATTTAAGGACTTATTCCGTAACAAGCTAACTCTGATGGATCGAAATCACGATGGAAGCCTTCTAAATCTTCGATTCCGGGCTGAATTCGACTCGCGGAAAGTTCGTAATGAACCGCGGGTTCCCGGCGCGTAAGCTAAATACATCCGTTAATATCTGGCAAATAGGAATTAACCGGGGAACTCGTTGCATGACTAATAATTCACGATCGGTCCCGGACAATCCTCAATTATAGAGGGGGCGCATAATGCTGGCGGCGAAACCGAAATTCGCGTTAACTGCCGGAGCCCGCGTAACTTCATTTCCGCATGAAGTAGTCGTTTGCACGATAGAACGGAACTTTGATCGGCCCCCGAAACTGAATTCGACCATTCCCGCGTATGCTTCTTCAATCATCGCCGCTGATAACGGCATGGGACCCGGCGAATTCGACGTACACGCAAACTCTACGGCTCGAATAATCGATAGCCGATCGGTTTGTACGCTCGCGACCGCCGCGGCCATCGCGGAACAAATATCGGGGCACGATTGCGATGCTAGAGGAGAACGTAGCCCATTGGGATTGATACGCCGGTACTCGTGAGTCTTCTATGGCTGGGCGTATGGTGATCAGATATGGACAGAGTAGCTCGTATATCTCTGAGATTCGAACACTTTGGTGGATGCAAATGGCTGTGTATGATGGGTTTAGGGGGGTGGATGGTAGACTGGATGACTCGGTGGTTTAAAATGGTTGATGATGAAATTTTATGAGGTTAGAGTTAAATAGCTACTGGCATGGGTTCATTTGTCGTGGGGTGTACGAATATTTCTCGGAGGTGGAATAACGAGTGAAATATACGTATCACGGTCAGTGGTCTATGATCGATGACTGGAAATATAGTGCTGGAATATGATCAGCTTGACTGGTGGATTTCTGAAGTAAAGATTCGAATATCTTTTAGATGGATAAAGTTTCGTGCGATTAGCGTCTGAATGAATGTAAATATGAACTTATTCGTCACCCAGTACACGAACCTTGTTTTAACTGATTCTTTAATATTTTTCTAATGACTAGAAATATGCTTATAGGTGTTTGGAGACGAAGTCTGAATAGCTTCCAGGTGAGGATAGTTCGATGTAACTAGCTCAGAGGATGCATCACACCTGGTTGTTTCGAAGTGGTTGAAGGTTGACGGGAGTTGAAGGATTATGAACGTGAATTGATTCATCACGCGATGGGTGAACCATGTCCGAAGTTGGAATAGAAGTATGAAATTGATAAGTCACGATTAGATTGGACTGATGGCTAGGAATATGGCTGTCAGATATAATTAGACTGACTTGCAAATTCTGAATGAGACTAAACAACGCGTAATTCCTCGCGCAGAAAGAATCCGGCATGAGTAATTTGGAGAAACGATAGGGGCAAAAGAAGAAAATTAAATGTTTCCAACTTATTCGTATATAAATTATGAGAAATATAAATCTCTTGAGACAAATACCATTCTTTCTTTTTAAATAGCTTACACACATACTAAGGATTTTTAACATCATTTGCGTAGTTGATGAACACGACCATGCTCTTCATCGTCATTACGACAAGAAAGTTTCCCCTTCATTTTCGTTTATCTACCGCTTCGTGTTCCCCGAGTACAGCAAAAACTTTAACAAAAACACTTTGTTCTAGGCCAACTCAAAGTACACTTGGACGGTCATAATTTTAATACGACAGATATGAATTTCATGGCCGCCCAGTGGGGCTCCGCGAGAATTCCACGAAGGTTTAAACTCCTCGTATACTTTCTCCATTTGTTTGCATACAACTTTCGCAACTTCGAAGCGTTAATGCACCTTGTTGCCCGAGAGACACGGTAATTCCTTGAGTGATAGCGCGAGATTTTCAAAATGCTACGAAACATCGCTACTTTACAGACCGTCTCGCCAACACCTTCGAGGAAACTAACTGCCAGACAGTCTGATAAACTTTGCATAAAATATTCTACTCGACGAATGACATTTTGAAAAAAATTGCCAAGATATATCGGCAAAGTATTATCTCTCTCGAACGATTTATCCGAAATTTACTCTCGTGGAGCACGATTAAGGGACTTGGGCGATAAAATTGGATCGAGATGATTCGCAACTACGTCTTTATCTCGTATACCATCGCACCCTAACCAAGTTCTAAACTCTCGTTCGTTACGAGTGTCTCAGATTTGCTCGTGTTTAGAGCGCTCTATCTCGCGTGCATCTTTTGTCCAAGTAGCGAACACTCGATGTCAGCTCACGCTTCAACAATTGCTCGTTAGTTGCAGCGTTAAATGGGTGTAAAATGGGGCACATTTGATTTAATTAAACACTTTCCTCCTCTCGTACATCGCGAATTGAATTTTTAATGAAGCTCCGAATGAAAAATCTACATTTTCTATTTAAAATGTTCAAGCTTCCTACGTTTAAAATTCAACAAATGTCATAATCGTAACGGATATTCCTGCGATGTTAATTCTAAATGAAGTGACGGATACATTTTTACATTTTCCAGGTATTCTATTGAGAATAACGTGATAAAATATACGTTGATAATAATTCGAGCTCCTCGCAGGTTGGAAACTCTGCAGTGTGCATGCGTGTGAGATAAGTGGTTTGTGTGCAGAGGAACGGTTAAATGTTGGCGAGTCAGATGTGTCAGAGGAACGTGTTGAGATATTACAGAATTTGAACTCGGAGATTATAATTGATATACGAGAACCCTACGTACAGGTGTAATAATTAGGTGTAATAAACAATTCAGAAAATATAAGATCAAAGCCAGCAACGATATAATTAAGACATACATATATTCCATGCTACAAAGCAGATTGAAAAGTACCATAGATCGTCTTCGAAATATACGTAGAAAGCGAGAAATTTTGTGAAATCGGTGATGTCGAATATCGTAGTAAATACATAGGGATCGAATCGAAATACATAACACGCGTGAGATGGTCTTCAAGACGATGACAGAATCCTATCAGTAATCACTCGAGCAAGCTGTAGTGCGCGACGAATCGAGTTGGGATCCGATTGTATCGCTTCAATGACAGGATTAAATGAAAACGCAATTAACGTACTAGTTTAATTACGCACCGGCGATAGCTCATGGCCGGCTTGCAAATGGTTAACGAGTCTGTGATAAATATATCTGGTCAATCGTCGATTGATAGAACGCGTTAACCCTTTAAATTTGCCTATTAAACCAAACGTATCGTTGTTATCCCGCATATGTGAAAGCGGCCTATTAAATTCCGCGGTTACCCGGTTACTAAGCTAATGAGAAAAATTCTAGTGCACTTGCAGCAATTATGGATCCCGTGTAAAAGTCGATTCCGCAATTTAATCAGGGTAATATCCATCTCTGCATTCGCGATTCGAATCTGATCGATTAATAACTGGTCGATCAATTTGCTCGATTCGTAAATTGTTCCGTATCTGGCCTAATAAAGTATTTAAAATATGAGAGGTCGTGTGATTGCAGCGAAAGATTTATCGAAATGGAATTTTTAACATTTAGATCCATTATACTTTTATCTCGTTGCAAGGTCTAATGATTTCTCCGTGCATAACGGAACACTGGGGCAACGTTTAATTTTGAACGGGGAAATTTTTCAAATAAATCCTTGTTACAACGATTCTCCGATTCCTCTGAAAATTTCGCACAAAAGCGAGTATATTTTCATCCACCACAATTTACCTAAAATAAGAGGTCTCTTCTCCACCAAGGTCCAGGAAAACCCGATAACCAACAGAAGCGACGGAAAATTGGCTAAACCGCGAAAATTAAAAAGCCTCGAAAACTCATCGCAGTAAAATCCAGAGCAAAAAAAAATCCATTTTAAACGTCGGAAGAAAAAGCATGGGAAAGTTTGGCGCGTATAATAGGCGGTGCGAATCCTGATAGTGACCTCCAGAGAGAAAATGGCACGAGGAAAAATCGTCGTGGACCGGAGAGGGATCGAGCATCGAACGTGGACCGACGACGAAATTTATCCTGGCGTGGCAACTTCCTTGATGGTATTAAGAATATCAGGCAAAAGCCAGAAAAGTTTTCGCCGCCATTAATCATTGGCCAGCGCTTCCGTAGCGAAACAACGGGATCCACTTCGTCGGGATACGTACAATTTCACGTGAGTCACCGTGTCAAAGTAAATCTCACGCGAAGTGGATTCAAGAAAAATTATTGTTTCGCTCTCGACCCACTTCCGGGACAGAAACTAATATCCAACCACGTCCAACGTCAGCTCGGAAAACTTCGAAATATAATGCGAACGACGACAACGACAGTGACGACCGTGTCGGGGGGTGTCAACGGCCTTTCCGCTTCCGTTCAGAGGCAGTCGTGCCCCCCTCACTGTTACCATCGGGCTGCGCTGGTCAGAATTTTCGCTTCAGCCCCCGAACAAGCTTCGAAAACGATGACAACAGTTATTAAACTGTCCACCGGTAGGGCTTGATTAAACTGTAACTCGGCTAAAATGCGAATTAACCTTCGAGTCGATGACCGTTGAACGTGTTTGCTCCTACCTCGTGACGCATGGGAAATTAGAAGCAACGACAAGGTAATTGGCGGAAACGAAGATGCTGCGCGAAGGAGGAAAATCGTATAATACGTTGTCAATAAATATCGTCGACTCTGCATCTTTTTCTCCAGGTGCAGTTTCACTTTAAATAGGAAAATATAATTTCGTCCTAACAAGTTAGCCGATAACGTAGGATCGAAATGACATAAAGCTAGAACTTTCGCAAAAGTTGGTCAATATATTATTTAATAAAGCATTCTTTTCGAACGAAATGGTTATCATTTTGTACTATAAATAGAGATTATTTTATGACCGACACCGACGATACGATATTTTCATAACTCGAATTCTAAAAATAGTTATGAGAAATCCGAGGGTGAAAAGACGCGAATGGGATCACTGGTTTATAAATAGAAGGTCAAGGAATAATCGATGAAGTTTCCTTATTTTTGCCACGGGAGACCACACTGTGCTGGCCACGGTCTGTATAGCAGTTTAGTAGTCTGCAGGGATAGGATGGACACGCTGCCTTATATCAGAGCTTTCCAGTGAGGTGTAAACCGTAAGCCCACGGGTTAGAGTGTAACAATAGAGAATTTCAGATGTGAGCGACGATTGGACGACGCATCATTAAACCTTGACCACTGGATCTTCCATGAATCTCGGGTAATGGAACGGGACAAGTCGTTAAACTACAATCACGATTTATTCGGATGAAATTAAAATTTCAAACCGGGGGATTCTTCCATTTTCCAACGCGGCTCGCTCATGAATTTAACGCGTAATTCTTTTTCCGTTTTCCCGAATATCGTTTTTCCCTTTTTTCCGTTGAAGCTTAATTCGTATTTTATAATTTAAAAGCTAAAAACCTCTAGTAAATTTGTTACCGCTTTTATATCGTGTATGTACATACTGCGAAAGTTTGAATAAATCAACGTTTACGGCTGCTTACATCTGCCCATTTGTATAAAATAATTACAGTTACTTTTAAGAGGAAAAATTTACCTTCGATTAACGATGTGAAAATATATTTCGACGAAGAGAAAATGGAAGAAATTTTCCCAGCTTATTTTTCCCGATTAAATTCAATTGGATATAACAAATTAATTAAGGTTAGAATTTTAGTAAACTTGCGTAATTTCTCTTCGGACAACATATTGTATCTCCTTCGTAATCTTTATATATTGTCAAGCATAAAAACTTCATTTTCTGAAGTCATTAATAACTTTACGTATAACGAGCGTCCAACGTTTTTCCCCTAAAAAGTCACAAAACCAAAGCCCCAAACCTTTACCGCACTAACTGCTCGTTACAGCATATTCTGAAGAACCTCCTAACCCTTAACCGCAAAAGATTAATCCCATAATACCATCCCGCCGTAAAAAGCTTTGACCCACTCATTTTTCAGCTACCTGAACTTTCCTTAATTTTACCATCCAGCAAACTCAGAACCATCGTTAACACTCTCTCAGAGAAGTAACATTAAATCACCTTCATATCCTCAAACGAGAAAGGTCCGAACGAATAAAGGAGATCAAAAGTTCCTTAAGAAAAATTTAATTCTCCGTAATCTGCAAATAAATTCCAGAATAAACAGCCAAGTACAATAAACTCTGAAGGAGCACGAAAAAATTCCGTCCTGACCATAGAATCCAAGTCCAAGAAGATTTCAAACGATCTCTTTTTAATCTCTCAAAACCATTTATCAAAACCTTCAAGAACTTCTCCAGGATCTTCCAAGTCCATCCCTAAACGCGCTCCAAAAATTCTCTTAGCGATCTCCGAAATCCAACCTAAGAAAAATTCTTTAAACTTCTCCCTAATCGCCGTATTCCATTACTAAACATGCTTCGTAGGTACCCTTATAAATCTCTTAATTTCTCGCGAAACGAATCGCGAAAGCATCAATTAATCTCTCAACGTGTCACAGAATTATCTGCTTTAAGAATTTATTCGAAGAAACGACTTAATTCGGCATAATTCGGCTTACGCTGTGAATTGCTAGTCGTAAAATCTCGCGAATCTTCAAGAATGCACAGGGTCGTCAAAAACACCAAATCGCCAAAATCGCCAAAATCGCCAAGAATCGCAGTCCTCTTGTATCCTATTCGCCTTTCACTCTAGTCAGTATCACCCTGACGCTGCAGACTTTATCACCAAGGTCCATCGACGTCGTGTCTGCCAGATATCGAGGTATGAACCTACGTTGATGATATCCTCCCCATGCTTAACCTTTTCGGTACAGAGGAGCTGGCCGCTGTTATACATTCGTGGCACGAGGAAGTTTTCCACAAGAATGGTTGCACTGGAAGCCAGGAAAACGTGTTTTGCGGTATTCATAAAAATCTCGAGCGTGATTGACACTAAACTTTTCTATGGACCGCGACAATCATCGGTGATGTTTCGTGGATGTCGCTAATAGGCGACGGTAGTACCCAGAGAACGTTTCATGGCCGCTGTCATTGGACGACAGTAGTAGCAAAAGAGTTAATACTCGTATGGCAAATCAGTACAACTGTGGAACAGATCCACGAATATCCCAAACTATCAGAATTAAGTGACTGTCGTAAACCTAGGCCTTCTTTAAATCTATCTACTTTAGATCAAGTACTAATTTCCTAAATACATTACGTTCCATGATAACCCGACATGATGGTGACTTGGAAAGTGACAAATTAGAAAATTACCAGTGACGATGTCTATAGTCCCGAGTCATAATTCTAATCATAGCTTGAGATCTACGAGGGATAATTCGTTCTTAGAATCATGATCCAAAGGTGATAATTACCCTACACTTAATGCTTCTTTAAGAAGCTGATATATCTAGAGAGAACACATCCGAGACTTTTTCAAGTGGCTATCACGAACCTAGGTCATCTTCAGGCCCGCCTAATTTAGGTTAAAAGACACTTCTCTCCCATGAATACATTCTTACACTCCATCATGACCCGGTGTGACCATAAATTAGAAGGTGACAGATTAGAAAATTAGAAACGACGATAGCTCTAGTCTCGAGCCATAATTCTGATCGTAGCTCGACGCGTGGGGATCTAGTTTCAGCGATAGTCGAGTGGTTGTTAGGTTCGTCGCTTAGGGGCGGCCAAGCTCGGGCCTTTAGGGTGTAAATTTGAAATTATGCCGGTAATGCAGACTTTCCGGCTCGTACGTAGCAAGCACCGCGGAAGAATGGCCGGTGGAACCGAAGGTAGAAGCAGGAGACACGGGGCCGACGATAATGGACTTTCGACGATAAAACGGTTCTATATTGAAACGGCTTACGTCGGCTAGCAGCGCGAGCAAAACTATTACCAGTGGCTTGACGAGACTCGTAAGTTTTCCGACACGTGTATCGATGTTGATGCTGTTTGCTTGGAAAATACGCTTTGTACACGACTAAAAATGTAAACACGGGGGACGGAGTAGTAATGTGATTTCCATTTTGAGGATAGCGAAGGTGGATCCTATGGTTGTTTACAAGGAATTCCTACTGAAAGATTATAGATTGGAAATAATCGGATGAATCGAGTAATTTGTAATAACGATACCTGGATATCGTAGATACGTGCTGAAATGTATGAATTAATGACACAAATTACCATTTTAATCTTGAAGTATCACGAAAGGTACTGAGTTCTTCGCTGAAAATGTTAAATATTTTTAAAAGATTTTTAAAAACAGTATGGGGTTCTGATTCTGTAGTAAATCTGTATGGTATCACCATAGGCTAAATATTCCTATTATTCATTCATTTAGAATGGACCTTGTTTATCTGACCCACAACTCGGGAATTAAACAAACACAAACAACCTGTCAAATGAAGAAACAATTTTATGAGACTTGACATTGGTAGATACTGACTTTGTTACTGGATATTAATTAGATTCAACTATGCATAACTGCAACGATAGAGCACATTGTGAAATGAAATGACACGTTGTTAAATAACAAGTAAACACTGAGATAATATTTAAATGATACCGTGTAGATGAAAATTAGAATTGCTAAGCATCGATGAAAGGAAAATAGGGAAGTATCGTTTCACAGTTTCGTTCGTTGAAGGATATTCCAATGAGGATAGTAAATGTACGCGAAGTCGATGGAGTGGAATGGGATGCACGTGTGATTAAAGTGGTAGTAGCTGAGAAACATGTTCCAGGAGTAAGTTTGAGGAATTGAGCAACGTATGCAATGTGTTAACGACATGGGCCATAAAATATGCAGTGACAAACTAGTCGACCGGAGAGATGATACACGTTTTCTTTGAAAATGGTAAAATAAAGGAGTACCCGATAAGAAAATTAAAAAAATAAATTAATCCTGCCTTTATTGCAATTTATTATACTTCAACAGATACTTGAGAGACTATTAAATTATTCTATGCAAAAGTATGCAAAGACATTGTAAACAAATTTGCATAGTAAAAAAGGTACCTGGAATGAAATAAATTTCTGAGATAATTCATTGAGTAATTTAAATTGACGTAATTCCATGTAGTAATTACGAAAAGGATTAATAATCAACGAAGAAAATAGGAATTAAATTGGAGCAATCAGACAAGCCCAAAGAATATTTCTCAGCTTTGATTAATTCAATGAAATAGGATGCAAGTCCATACATCGATATACGTTGATTGCTATACCACATGGTCCCTTTGTCTGTATTTTTATCGTCCGTTCCGTCTGAATAAGCTAAAGCTTTAAACCTTCCGATACTTCCTGCAACAACCCGGCACTTTCCCCATAATCCACCCTTAAAACCAAACAAATCGATTCTCGAGTAAACTTCTCTGTTTCGTGTAAACATTTGCCTATACCATAGTTTGTAACAAATATTTTCTAAAATTGATATAGATTCCGAAATAAAAAGTCAGCGTTTCATTATTTCGAATATTTCTAAATTAAAGAGGAGAACGAGAGTAAAACGCGAATATAGCATACGCGAACACGCTGAAAGGCAGCTCAGATCCGTGACAATTAAGGACTAATATGAGTGCACACGAGTGACTAACAATAAAGGTGAAAATATGCAGCAAGCCGGAATGGAATTTTAAAAAGAGCAGAAAACCCGAATACTGTCAGCATTACGACGGGCAGAAGTGCATGCTCGTGCAAGGTTGAAACATAACATTGTACACGGAAGACAAACAGCTGCGTGCTTTTGTCCAAAATGAAGCAAACGCGAGCAACGTCGGAGTGAAATTCACTTCTGACTTTATTCGGAAATTTTCGACCAGTTGGCCTTTCAGTCTGACGAATAATTAACCACGTTTGATGCATCCTGGTGCATACATCCTGGGAATTTGTCCTTGAATCTTTCGTTCTTGCGGTTCAAACGTTAATCAACGCTCGTTTCTTCGATGAGACCTTGTTTGAATAAGGAAGACGTGATCGATAGGTTTTTACATGTCGAACAGTTTCTTCGATAACGATTTAAAATTAGAGAAAAGGATGTCGTTAAATGTCTTATACCCGAGAAATACGAATTGAGAGTACCATTAACACCAATGATAATTTGTAATTCATTATATGGTCTTATCTTCACCAATAAACACGAAAAGGTAAGTAAAATGAACTTTAAAAGAAAAATTATAAAATAAGAGATATACTAAATCAGTCTCCTTTTTTATAATTTTGATCATTTTTTCTCAAACTACAATGTGGGCAAAGGCAAAGAAATTTTCTGTATTATATTCCGTAAAATATTCTATCTCAGTTTCGCGCAGTATATCATAGAAATTTCCACATGTGCATCTCGCTTACGAGGTGGTCCTGAATTATGTGTGGGAAGAATATTGTGGTGTTGAAAAATAAAATAGCGTATAAAAATATCGTCCAAGAAATTTGATCTACGATAATGTTCTTCTTCCTGGTGAAACAGAATCATGAACAATATTCTCACTTAGATATATGGTTGGTGGGTGCAAACTTAATCCACAACCATTTGCTAGTTTTTGGTAGACCATTCTGAAAAACAAGTGACTAAAAAATTTACGAAATAAGAACCGTGTTAAACAAACTATGATCCAGTTCTCTCGCATGAATTTATAAGAAACCTGAACTCACTCTGTCTATGAGCGTTAACCAATTTATCAACAATATGGTCAAGAAAAATTATCGTTAATTTGTCAGTGGAAAGGCACCTAATATCCAACCAAATTTGCAACATATAATATAATAGCATCAACCTAAAAAAAATAAAAATAAAAAAATAAAAAAAAGAAATTCCTCGAAAAAAGGCAAGTGTATAGCAAAGAGTTTACTTTTACCCCTAAATCGACAAACACCGTTTCAATTTTATCCAATCGCCCTCCATCTATTTAATACCCCGATCGGGTAGACCAATCCTTAAAAGTTCACCCTTAAACAAGGAAGAAGGTAAATAAAGAGAAGCCGGAAAGCCTGGCAGTCCTCGAGGACCGGCAAGCAGGGACAACGAGTAATTTCAGCCACTTCTAACGAAGTGTTTGGCACGTAAACCCCTAAGAGGGGTGAGAAGGAATTCATCTTTCGAAACAAGCACCGTGAAAGCATCGATTCGGAAACGGAAACGTGGACGCCGTTGAAGTAGAAGTCAAGGGTGATCTTTTTCCTTGGCTCGGGTTCTGAACGGAAAACGAGCGTAAATATTAGCAATTAGGCTGGAAGCAGGTCGAAAGTGCAACGATTTAATAGCAAACGCCACGATTTGACTAACAGATACGGGAATGATTACGCGACGGCTGCTTCCGTATCGCGAAAATAATTAAGGAGCCGTGTTTCGCGCGGCCATTTGCATGAGCGATATCCCTGGCTGCGCAAAATGTCAGCTTGTCCCGATCCCTCGACCCCCTGCTACTTATCATAACTTATACTGCTGGATGTCGAGCCATATTTCGCTTTTGTAACATTTAGCTGGAAAATTTAACCGAATATATTCGAGTACATCGAACGTTTTAATTACTTCGTATATTAATCATTTGTTACGTTAATTGACGCAATGGACTAATTAATTTATTACTTTTGTAACAGTAATTAATTTGGTTATTAATAGTTAATTGGCTATACATATATATTCCCGAGAGGAGAAACATTCTACTCTTCTTTTCAACGTCATGCAAGCTGAGCTTTATTAACCTCGGTAATTGATAATTAAATACTGCTTCAACGATTTATTAGTCAATTCTCATTCATATAATAATAACGCGGTATAAAGTCAGTTATAATTTATTTCCATACCCATAGAGAAAGCAAACATCGTTATTAAGTAACTAACCCTAACCTATCCCACCCGAAGATCAAAATTGCGATACTCTAACACCCACAATGGTAGGACCATAATTTCTGACAGATACTATCCCAACATCAAGAAATCATGGTAACCACCAAATGTACCAAATAATCCTTGTATTTACAACAATAAAGGCAAGAAACTCACCCTCGGCTGTTCCAATATCGAAAGACAAGAACAACCATGTCTACAGCTGCAGAGTACCTCTAAAACCCCTTAAAGGTTGGGAATGCAAGAATTTCTCGACTTCGATTTCGTCCTCTGACCCCGACGAATTTCAGGACTCTCCAATCTAGGGATTATAAGGGTGCCAGAACGCCAAGATGGTCCATAGAGGGTTCCCTGACTTGGAAGTCGTGGGTGCCAAGGTTCACCAATCCCGGATTATCCTAAACGAATTCTACTAGCCTCATAGTCATATAGGGGTTATAATTTCCGATGACTTTGGACCCAGGTATATTCCAAGCCTCTGGAATCTCTTTTCCCACTGATCTGTTCCAAGTCGAATCTCTTTGCCACGAAGACACAGATGTGTCTTTATCTCAGGGTACCTTGACAAATATCTTCCACTTACGTTATCTACATCAACCTCTGCGCCATATCACAGCATCACTTTTACTCGTCCAATATTCTCTACATCGAACCTACGTGACCGATCAATTTTTCAGCTATCTCTGATCATCCCATCATCGTTATCAAATTCCATTTTCTCGGAATTGGACCTGTTTCCTTCGACCCTAAAGGTACTCGACCTTCCATAAACCGTCTAGCAGGAACAGATGTATTAACACGTTAAACGTCACACCGATCTCTAGAGTCCGTACAGCCCGGATGGGCCCGCATGACGGCTAACTGTGACGTAAACGGCACGTAAAATCGGCGTGGTGTTTAACGTGTTAATCACTGCCTTCCTAAGAACAATTTCAGGTGACATACCTCTAAAAATACGTGGCTGAAAATACGTATCGCGTTTGAGGCGAAACGAGTCGCTATCTGCCTAACAGCTGCGAGCTTGCAGGCGTCCACGTCGTCTTAAATATATAGAGCATCGAGGATATTGCGGTTTTGAGAGAAGCTACGTTTTTGCGTAGCAGCCAGCGGCGGTAGGAGATATTTATAATGCGGCAAGATTTTGCGGTGCAAGCGTGACGTGGAGAGACGCGAGCAAGACCACGAGAGGCAGGAAAACAGAGCAAACAGTAGCCTGGAAAATAGATATGCATCTGTTCCGAGCATGTCGCTGTAAACACGGCAACTGGTCGGGGTATCGTGTTGTTTTTGAACACTAATTAATCACTAATGAGATTCGGTGCCGAGTAGATGAACGGTGTAAGCCTTACAAGGCTGGTTTTCGAAGACTGACGCGTACCCGTGGCTGTGCAGTTTTATTGCAAAACCTTGGAACAATGCTCCGGGCTTCCTGTTCTCCTCGTAGTAACGAGATTATATTAGCAAGTTTACGTTTTCGGGTTTTTCAAACCAGATGAAATTTCGCGCAGACGATTAACCCTTTGCACTCGGCGATTTTTTCGTTACAGAAAAATAGTCATTCGAAGACTTTCTGTCATAAAGTCGAGGATATTTTCAAAATGGTGAATAAGAAATCGCATGCAAATTAAGAAGTAGAATTATTTTACTTCGACATTGCACGCATCGTTAGGTAATTTGAAATTTGATGTATTAATTAACATCGATCTCTAGAATCGAATTAAATGGCAACTGAGAGTCGCCTCTTGAGTGCAAGGAGTTAATATTTTGCGTATTTGCGTGCTTAATAAGGGTATCGTCGAATATTTAATGACACTGGAGATCGGGACTGCGTGAAAGATGAAGGTGGATGATGGAAAAGTGGATTGAAATTAAGTTACGCAGACGCTTGTAGAATATTATATGGTGGTGGTTGTCATAGTATGTTTGGTATAAGTGTGAAGAATGTTTGTGTGGAAGAATGTATGTGTGTGACGAGTATTACTAAGAATCGTGAAAAACAGTTAGTGCTTGCAGGACAGTCATCAGAAAAAGACGTTGTGTGTAAAAGAGTCGTGTATAGATTATGTCACAGAGAGAAGCGAGTCTATTTTAACTAATTCAATTATAATTTGTGTTCTGTTATTAAATTGTTAAATAAGTATTGTTATAAGTTCATACATTTACTCACATATTAATCTCAAAACTGCCAAATAAGTCGGGAAGACTGGTTTCACCTTTCCTATTGAGACAGTCATTGGAAATATTCGACTGCTTTTGGCAAAATAAGAACGTTATTATATATGTGGTCTGTCTGTTAAATGAAGGTGAAATATTTGCAGGAGGAGAATTTTGAATCTATTAATATCGGAATCGATATCATTTATCTCTAAAAAGCGTCCAGTGGCGAGAAATCAATCAGAAAAATATGACAATAATAATTGAGAATAATGGAGAGAAATAATCCACATTGATCAATGAATGATAATACAAACAGTGAAGCATAAGCAGTTTCCCAACAGTGGCGTTTATATTTTAATTGAAACTATATCGACAATGGCAATATCGGAAAAGTTTTATTGCCAATATGAGAAGTTTTGTGAAAATGATGTCATTATAAAAGTTATCGAAGTAGGATAATTAATCAAAGAGGAATTACAAAGCGAAGAATATTTTTATCCTCGATGGAATCTGTTTTAAGTGGACTTATTTATGCCACAGAAGAAATATTCGAATATTTTTCATTTCAGTTACCGTTAACGCAATGAAATATTTCCAGCTATAAATGCGTTGCTTTTATCGCTAATAATCGCAGCACGGTATATGTTAAATGTTAAAATAAGGCGTTAAAATGATTAGCATAAAATTTCAATACGGATATTCACCTGTCGCCGATTTTATCCAAGGTTCATTTAACAATCCATTTATATCGTGTCAGCTTTTAAAATTTACCCGAGGCACCAATTTCGTTAAATATCACGCGAAATTGATATTATCTATATATTTTATATTAAATTAGCATTAACGAGTGCGCAAAGGTAGCATTTTTTAATTGACTCGCGCACGTTGCTCGATAAAGGTCTAATTTGGCCGACAAATACGATAAACTTAAACTCATCCCAAACCACAAAGCCAATGTTAAACATACCTTCTCTGTTCCTGTAATTTTTCAGATACTATTGATACACCTGCCACAATCAGATTAATTTCTCAAGCGCCAAATCTACATAATTTCTCGATATAAAATATTCCCTCGTGAATATTTATTAATACGATATAAAAATAATATTCACTTGAAATTCCTCGTACCGGCAAATTTAAATACGAAATTAGTCCAACGAAAGAAATGAAAAAATAATAAAATACAAATATCGAGTTCTAAAATGACGGGGACACGAAATTTCTGCTGAATCGACAATTATGCGACACTTGCAGTAGATTAAAAGCAAACCCAAAGAATTCACCACTTAAAATCTTCTCATAAACAAGAAAAGAAATTCTGCTTACCGAATTAGTATCAAAAATATAATAGTAAAGAAACCTCATTAATAAAAATATTCTTGCCACTCAATCGATGAAATTTTCTCAAGTCAAATTAAAATAATCCCAACTACACGATGCGACAAAATAAAAAAGAATTTTATTCTTACGAGGAAGTCTAACGCAGAAAAATATTTCCAATTTGAGCCACTTTAATATGACTTACCGGGTTAACGTGTTTCCCAATTCTCTTAAACACTATCTCCACACGTTCGTGTTTATGTAACGTAACGTATGCACGTCTATCAGCACACGGATGCATTATTTGAAATACACAGTGTGTGTTGTGAAAACACAGGACGCGATGTTGCAGCCTGAAGTACCTACCTTCGAGCAAGCCTCTCGTTTATCACGCGTGAAAATTTCATCCCGCAAAGAGTATCGCGAAGGAGCGGCGAAAGACGAACCGAAGAAAGAGGATTAAGAGACAGGAAGAAAGGAAGGGACATTCGGTGGGCGAAAATAAAAATAAAGACGAGAAATCAGTGAGAAACGCGTGAAAAACTTAGCAGGCGACTTGACAGCGGGAGTCAAGTAAATCCCATTTTACCTAGACGACTACGACGTTCTTCTCTCCCTTTCTCGTACTAAGTTGCGCGACAAATTCGTGAAAAAAAGGCGCGGAAAAGGGAAGAAAAAATCCATTGCGAGAAGGAGTGTGAAAGTTACCTTTGAGGCCGAGTTCCCGACCGTGGAGGAAACCGTGAGACTGTTACGCGCTGAGAGTCTCCGGGCAGACGATAACGACGTTTGGAAGCTGATTTAAGAGGCGAGCCAACAGTTCCTTCCGCGCTGAACCGAGCAAAGTTATCAAGCTTTCTCGCGTTATGATACTTCTTCCAGACTTGGTGCATCTTTATCTTCATCGTTCGCAACGTGTTACCAAAGACGTGTCACCGGATAATAGACACCCGGGTAATACGAGGTGTCTTTGCTCGACAATCGTATTCCACGTTAATCAACTCTACGTCCGTCGTGGTTACCGAGACTATTGGTCTTGCGCGCGAGTGCTTGGAAATGAAAAACCTTGGTTCCATTCGAGTCACGCCGTGTTTCATATCGAATCTACGAAGCCGAGGATGGGTTTGAAATTTGGATGAGAAACGAAAATCGAAGGTGTCGATGGAGATTTTTGGCATTCCCTTATCTCGGAATTTTTCTATTATTTCTACGTAGAAATATTATGCACCCTTTGAAATAAATATTAATTTATTAATTTGTAATTACGATTAACGCGCAATTTCGTTTACGTCTTCTGAAGGGGAGAGAATGAGAATGCAAAGGACGAATATTATTTAAACGTACGTGTAGTGAATTAGAATTAAATGGCGCAGAATGTGGATAAAGGCATGGCACGGTACTGCAATTATTAACTGCAATTACAAATAATTAATTCGAGAGATAGCTATAATTATTTGTTTTTAATTGGAATAAAGTCGGAGTGGGACATGGACGCGTATAATATTAATAATTTCAAATGCCGTCGGAATAACAAATATTATTAATAATTAGCGATACAAACAAGCTTACAAGCTTGATATTAACATATCTGTAATTATACAGTTCAAATATTTATGTAAGCATATAAAAAGCATGCCTGAATTGAATCTACATATGGAGCTCTACCGTGGTAACAGTTTGAAAATCAAATAACGTGTCTTCTCCAATTAACGATACTCAACGTTCCTAAAACTACACACAACGTTGTTACATAGTAAACCAATAATATATTATTATTACCAGACTGTCAAAATTGAATTCATTCATACAAACAAACAAAATTCATTTCCTGCCATTCCAAGTCCTAAACCCTCTATTTCAATGACAATTCAAAAATTTTTTAATAATTTCATAATTCGTGCTCTAAGTGAACTTGAGCAAAATTTGGAAAATATTTTACAAGCTACCACGTGTACTATAAAAAATAAGAATGCGACCAAATGGTTAAATGATCTATACTCTATTTAAAGGAAATTATAACCCGAAAAAGATCTCTTATTCATGAAATCATTCTAGACCACCCCTAAGCATCGACAAAGAGTCAACGAACGCAGAAGAAAGCAAAAGAAAAAATATCTTCCACCACCTGGGAACCAAATCGATTTAGCAAGGGTGAATGATAAGGCGTCGTATGTTGGCCAGTCTATCGCCTTGCAGATCAGATCCACGTTTCGTATGAACCACCCCGTTTCGCCCTATTTTCCCTCCACTCTCGTCATTTCCGTTCTTCGTTTTACGAGCCCGGCACGCTCCCACGAAGAACGAAAGTCATCACGAGCTACGAGCCACGCAACCCGCCACCGTCCCTGTCTCTCTCACCATCTGAGTGACAATTCGCACCCTGCCAGCCCACAAATCTGCCATGTTTGGAAAGACAGGTGGAACAGAGTAACCCTGGATCGTCTCACGGCCTGGGTAATGGAAAACAAGCCTCCTAGCTGTCGATGCTACCCCGTGGAATTGCAAATGAAGGTCCCCGTCCCGCCATATGAAATCATTTGTTACCTCTGCGCGAGATAGGTCGCGAAGTATTAAGGGGACGCGCGAGGAGAAAAGGGGTTGGAAAGAATCTCAAGGAGATTGGAAACGTCTTCGGAGCTCACGCATCAGCTTCCACGAATAATAATAGTAAGGGGTCGTATCAAGCACAACGTCGAAATTGCAACAGGGAATTTTTCAATTCGGGCAATCCTCGGTAAGGGCAACGACGGGTCGGAAAGCGATAGCCGTCCTTGTTTCCGAACGCGATCCTGGCACAACAAACTCGAAACTTGGACGATCCTGCTGGAAAGTTTCTCTGTTCCCACTAACCCTTTCCGAAAAGCAGATTTCGCATCAGGCTGTCCGCGTACGCGTCTCCTGTCGGTATCGGGTGAATGATAACATTGATAAGTTTTATATCCGACGGATTTGCAAGTTTACGGAAGACGCACAGCTTCTTAGCACTTGCCTGCTATTCGAGGAATTTGCGCGTTTATATCTTTTCCTAGAAACGGATATTAGGGATTTTTTCATTTCACGGGGTGAAATGGTAAAATTGACAAAATAAAATAACATGAAGTAAAATCAAAATCGTGAATAAATTTCCCCATTTATAACGTGTCCCTTATATATTGTTATGACGAAATACGCGTCACAATTGACACGTTTAATGGTGATTTACTAAAAATCGCAGATGCTTAACACTGAGTGCGGCGCCGATTTTGCTATACTTTCCGTTCAGGCGGCAGCTAGTGAACACTTGATGCCGAACGCTCAAGTATACCGAAGGGTATGAGCAGAAGATTACTTTGTTTCACTTTATCGTTTGGACTGTGAGAATGGTACACAGCCAATGCACAAATATACAAATTATAAACAGAAGATAATGGGGTGGGGAATGCCAGAAAGGCAAAAAGGCGATCACCAAGAAACGATCAGTCGAAAAAAGCCACGGAAGTGTAAAGATTTACTTTAGCAGAGGGAATTAAATTTTTATAATATATTAATTGTCATTGATAATTTAACCCTTGACAATGCCAGTCTTTCGCACCGATGATGATCAAACAAAAAATTCGCTGTCAGTCCCTAGAATCCACACCGTCCAAACGAAAAGTCTACTGTCTGTCCCTAGGGACTGACGTAGCACTCAACGTGTTAATCACCGCAAAATGATTTTTATTTCCATCTCGAATGTTCCACGATTTACATTCGAGTGGGCCGAGAACGATTACCCTACACCCCAACGCGTGTCCATTGTTACAATCTGACCCTCTACCCAAATCTGCGCATAAAGAATTCGTAAATTTGCGTTTTAAAGTGTAAAACTGCGCTGAATGAGGCAAATTAATCATCCACGAAGCACAATTTCCACGATTGTTAAAATCATTCGGAGGGGTAGATGCAATACGATCGGCAACCCTTTGTTGCGAATCCTGCAACAAATATCGAGAACGTTGGAATTGGAAGTGTCGTTGAAAAATAGGAGAAAAGGGGGAAGCTTGTTGGAGAAAAACGGAATACGGGGGAAAATGGCGGCGCAGAGGGTGGCGGCGAGGGAGAAATATAAAACGAAAAGGAACGGCGGCATAGCCGACAATTTTGAAGTCACGCACGTTCGTTAATCTAAATTCCAGTCCTCGTTCCCCGCATTCGAGGGGAACATACCAACGTTGGTACGATGAAAATGCATTCGACTTTGCGGTAGAGCCGTATGCATCGACTCAACGAACTTCTGGAATGAACTCGGTGCGGTTCACCGGCGAGAGGCCTTTCCAGCCACCTTTATCCGATAGTCTGTCCGTGTAAACTAACCGTGTGCTCCGTACCACCCTTATTCGATTTGTATTTTACCCCCTATTCGTTCTACGGTTATCGACTGCTCGATCTAGCGCAAACATTACTTTAACGAAACACGGGATACTTGTGAATTAAGGGCGACGCCGATTATTCGAAACGGTAATATTTAGGCAATTAGAAAATTTAGCTACGGTAGAAAAGTAAGACGGGGGTACACTGCAATTCGATAGGTAGATGGTACACAGAGGTTAGAACGGTATGATATCCTCAGGTTTTTCCAAGTTTAGGTCTGTAGGATGGCGAAACTGGTCTTGAGACATCGAAAATTCACGAAAGAACAAGAACGTAATAACACAAACTCAAAACTCGTAAACTGATTTAACTTAGGGAAA